>NC_058085.1:47979846-48263010 GCF_014858855.1 Bufo gargarizans
GCCCTGGCATGTGAAGGGCAATTACAAAATGGTGACTATCCAGCACTGCTTGTAGCCCTTTAAGGTCAACCTGAAATCCCTGCAGATCGTTTGCAGGGAAGCAAAGACCAAGATTATGGGACTGCTGCCATAAAATAATCTTCGCGAATATGAAAGCAAATAATAGAGAAAGTCTGCAGCAGATAAGGGTCAATAAAGTCGGGAAGTGCAGACGCTTTCCTTCCACACCTGACACATACCTCTGAATCCCTTTGTATTTTCCTCCTTTTCGCTTTTCGCTGCGCCGTACAGATCAGGTTAGAATTTGCAATACAACAGGTGCCATATTTTGTACATTTGGCTCCTTTGTAGCATTTCTGTACTAGTGAGGTTTATTTTTCTATGAATCCCCAATAATTCAGAATATCTGATCATCCGCTAGAGAAAAGATAACGCAGGAGGTACCCCATTTAAACCCACAAATGGTAGATTGTGACATACTGTTACAGACTCCATTTTGGTGCATCTGACAAACTGTTCTCTGCTATATCTTTGCATGTTGCAGTTTAATGCAAAAAATTAAAAAAATCGGGTGTTTTTCTGCAATTTTGGAAAATCACTAAAACAAAAACATAATGTCAATATACCTTATGGACCAGGATGATCAGGAAGAAAAGAGTTAGATATCACCCGAATCACAAAAGGATTTATTCACATGTCGCACTGTGATTTTTCTGAAACAACTATGTTTTTACTGTAAGTTTGGAAACATTGTAGCAAAAAATGTGACATGGCCAAGATGTGTAAATAATCTGGGTAAGACAACCACTTTCAGAATATGTTCCTCAGGCAATAAGCTTATTTGCCCAAGATCCCACTCTGGTCAAACAACTCAAGCCAGGAGTCACCACAAAAGAGGAAATCCAGCATTACATGGGAGCCATGAAACCCTTCAAGACCTCCACCATACATGTAAGGCAGGGGTCCGGAGTTTAAAAATGGTGCACACTCCTGAGCGCAATGGCTCCATAGCTGCCGGGTTTCTGCTCTTTTAAACAGCACCTAAGGCTAATGTCTGTGACTGGTGATAACGCCAATCGCAGATGTTTAACTCCACAGATTCAGTGGCCAATTGTAAATCTGAAGCCGCTTTCCCTGGGAGCTTTTCTGGGGCCTGAACACTTCCCCACGGCCCACACATCAATCAAGGGAGCTGTTTTTACAGCTGTAGTTCCTATGGAGCCCTGCAGGTAGCAGGGCGCCATAAGAACATATTGAATATGCAATTTAATTGCAATAGCAATTCATTGCAATGTATTGTAGAAGCATTCTAATGATTGCTTTTTATAGTCATCTATGGTGACTTAAAAAAGTTTAAAAAAAAGTTGTAACGGGAAAAGAATCCAAATGGCCGATTCACCATTTTTTTGTCTCTCCATCTCCCCTCAAATAATTGATTAAAAAGTGATCAAAAAGATATACACACTCCAAAATTCTATAAATAAAAATTACAGATCACCCTGGAAAAAAATTAGCCGTGAGTAAAAAACTGAAACACAAAAACGGAAAATGGCCGGGTCCTGAAAGGGTTAAGATGAATGGTCACCTTGTAATACAACAAGACATCCCAAGTCCTCCAGAATGGGAGCCACTAGCACAGAGCTGCTCTTCATTCTGGCTCATGGAGAGGGATCCAAAAGCATACCATCCATGATGTTCATAGGCCCTGATAGGACCTTTGGACAGATGTTGTCTTCCTGAGATAACCCCTTTAAAAGATTTAAAGCTGTGTGCACAGACTGTATGGCAGCATGAGTCGTTTTACAGACCAGTAGACATGCTGTGTGTTGCTATATGGTGCATTTGAGGGGAGAACACCTCTATAAACATGATGTGAGCATGCCGTGATTTTTTTTGGGCGGTAGCATATGAACTTAGCACAGGGGTTATATAACATGGGTCAATAATATAGCCCCATGGATGCACCTCAACCACTATATCAGGGCCTCTGGCACTGCAGCTGCCATGAAACTACAACTCCCAGCATGCTCCATGCCGGAGGTTGTTGACCCTTTAGCGAGGACAGCCAGTGTTTGGAGTCTGACAGAAGTCATGCGACTGTTTTGCACGCTTCGATCAAGGGGTGACATATGCCTCCGGCCTCGCTCTACCGTTTGCAGGTTATAAATTATTATCTCATTCATTTTTTTATGAGTTTACACTTCAGGGCTGGTGAAGTGAAGGTAAAAGTGGCAGAGATTAGCGGACACTCCCTGGCCTTTCTGGCGCTGTCACTTTGTTTCCTAACGTGTCTTTTGTTGTTGTGAATTACAGGAAAGTTTATCAGATGTCAAACAAAAAACTTCCGTAACTTGCGAATAAGGTCAAGGGCTTTTCTTTCACGGCTTTCAAGTTCTGCAAGTATGTTTGTCTTTTTTATCTGTTCACTGTGCATAATATCCGGAGAGATGGTTATTTTACATTGCACTGTCTAGAAACCGCTCCAACATTTGTTTGCTTAGCTTCTCGACTTAAAAAAACACGGGTCAAATAAGTTCCTAGTCCATATAGCTTGCAGTCTCATCCATAACTTGCCAAACCACCACTTGATTTCCCGTCTGGTTGACCACCATTTGAGTAAATGTTGCTAGAAGGGGTCCCAGAATGTTCTGTCTGTTTTACGGTAGACCGCCTCTCCATGCTGCACAGACATGTTTAGGTTACTCTCACGTCAAAGGGATTTCCATTGTTCTTGCTAGGATATGCCATTACTTTCTAATCTGGGCTGGTCCAACTGCTGGGATCCTCACTGATTTTAAGACTTCACAGCCACCCCGGAGCTAACTCAGCAGGATTGACAACCGTGCAGGAGCAGTAATGACATATACTGGTGGAATGAGGCGCCACCCACATAGGGAATGAGAAGCCTTTATGCCCCTGTGCTCCCACATGATGTGACCACTCCTAAACCTCCACCAACATGGCAATTTTGGTCATTTACCAGCACCATGTTGGCCAACTTACACCATTGCATAGTGAACTTCTGCCTCTTATAAAATTATGATGAAGCAACATTTTCCATCACAAGGGTAATATGCCAGGGTAACCCACAGCTGGTGGACACCTGTCACGGCTGAGGATGGGGAAAATACAAGAATCAGGGAGCAGGTCACCTCGTATCAATCCCTAATTCTGACCCTGTCTCCTAGCCGTATGAGCCGACCCTGATGGTAGGAGGGCTCATACTCCGGAACCTGATATTCCTGCTAGCCCTCAGGGTGGCCCTGGACTAGGAGCTGGGTAAGACTACCTGTTCCTCCTAGATACGGACGAACAGGAGTCTCACTGGCCAAGCTATATAAAGAAAGGGGAAACATAAACAGACATATGGCAATGGCAGGTAAGTGAGACTAGTACCACACCTACCTGCCACAGACACACAACCTGGAACCCATGTACAAGTGCTGCTGTCCACAACAACACAAAGGACACAGCACACACCACACATCACACGGGAACCCAGTACACCATAAGCTGCAATAAATAAAGAGACCAAAGCAACACCTTCACAACACCATACATGAACCTATGCCCACAAGGGTGGCCCCCACTGGCAGATGGTATAACACAGGAGGATGACTCCAGCTAACCATGGCTGAAGTACCCCTCAGACTATTGATCTTAACTGAGCCTTTATAGCCCATGTAGCCACACCCACACACAGACACACCCAGTGCACACACACTGGAAGGAAGTTAACCCTTCCAACACAAGGCAAGGGAAGACGGCCACATAAAGGGGAAGTACACACAAAAACACACACTTCACCTGTTGCCGCGGGCAACGGCATGCGTGGCAACCATGTCCTGGGGATCAGCCAGGAGGCCGAGACACTGCCACCCCATGCATACAACACCAAACATAGTCACGGGCAACCAAGTGAAGGAAAATGTCATTACGCACACCATAGGCCGTGACAACACCTCCAACTCCTAAGATCGTGAAAATCTAAATTCCTTCATTTTCAGGATAGGTAGGGGTTTTGGAAAAAAAGTAATGGCCTATCCTGGTTATATGACATTACTTACTGAGATCAGAATACCCCTTTAAGGGGAATCTGTCACATTGAACATGCTGTAGGAAACATGTTATAGAACAGGAGGAGCTGAGCAGATCTATATACAGTATAAGCAAGAGTTATATTTAATTCATTTACGTTCCTGCTCTTTCTAGTCTTAGGAGTCCAGTTGTCTTATTAGTGATGGACAGTCTTCCTTGTATGAATATATGTACAGAGTTAACTGTCAATCACTATTTAGGACCACCCACTGGACTCCTAAGCTTAAAAAAATTACAATTCATACTGAATCTGAATACCCAACACAAGAGAACTGGGTTCCTACAGGGTTGAATACAAAGTATACTACCTGGTAAAGCAATCCAATACAGTGAAGCATCTACAGAAGACCACTGTGGCGAAACCAACCTCGCCACTGGGTTTTGGAGGGGCCGGTTTGCCAGCCTCTTGCCCTAGGATTATGGCCCATACTAACTTTGAAGGAGAAGATAGTCCAGCCACACAGCTTAAATCTGTGGAACTGTTTTGGTCAGGAAAGCCATGCTTGTGGCCGGCCAAATGTGACTTCCATGGAATCCGGAAACCCCTGCTCGGATCTGGGTGATTATTGGATATGTTGTTCACCCAGATCAGAGCTATCCATGGATGTATACATTATGGGGAAATGTGGGGTTTTGAGGTGTTTTCTGTGTTTTGGGAAAAATGTGTGTTTTCTGTCTGTGAGGGATTAAGTTAGCCCATTACGTTTGGTAATTCTATTTTGTTGATTGCGTCTCAGACAATGCCAGTGTGTTAGTTAATTGCGTCTCAGACAATGCCAGTGTGTTAGTTAATTGCGTCAAAGACAATGCTCATTGTATTTTGTTGATTGCGTTACAGACAGAGGGAAGGGGGTTTTGTGTACAATTGCTGTGAAGGTGTCAATACTGTAAATGCATGTGATTGGCTGTTTTTACAAAACCCTGTGGGTGGTAAGCTTGTTGGAAGATGTGTATAAATCAATGCTGTGAGTTCAAATAAAGGGTTGCTGTTTTACATTCAACATAGAGCCTCGTTTCGTGTGTGGGGATTGCTATACGTATATACTCTCCTGGCTATTACTTCTAGCTCTTGTAAGAGCTGTTCCTGTTCCTGGTTCCTGTGGTGGTATCGGTGTCGAGTGGAGTGCTTGGAGTCCTCGGGAGGCACTGGGAGCATCTATCAACGGAGGTACCCGGTCGGGGTGTCAGGAGATCCTAGCATGGCTGAGCGGTCTAAGGCACTGGATTTAGGCTCCAGTCTCTTCGGAGGCGTGGGTTCGAATCCCACTGCTGCCACCAATGTAAAGGATCTCCTGACACCCCAACGGGTACCTCTGTTGATAGATGCTCCCAGTGCCTCCCAAGGACTCCAAGCACTCAAATCGACACCAATACCACCACAGGAACAGCTCTTACAAGAGCTAGAAGTAATAGCCAGGGGAGTATACATGTATGGCAATCCCCACATGAGATGAGGCTCTATGTTGAATGTAAAACAGCAACCCTTTATTTGAACTCACAGCATTGATTTATACACATCTTCCAACAAGCTTACCACCCACAGGGTTTTGTAAAAACAGCCAATCACATGCATTTACAGTATTGACACCTTCACAGCAATTGTACACAAAACCCCCTTCCCTATGTCTGTAACGCAATCAACAAAATACAATGAGCATTGTCTTTGACGCAATAAACTAACACACTTGCATTGTCTGAGATGCAATTAACTAACAGACTGGCATTGTCTGAGACGCAATCAACAAAATAGAATTACCAAACTAATGGGCTAACTTAATCCCTCACAGACAGAAAACACATTTTTTTTCCCAAAACACAGAAAACATCTCAAAACCCCACATATCCCCATAATGTATACATCCATGGATAGCTCTGATCTGGGATAGCTCTGATCTGGGTGAACAACATATCCAAAAATCACCCAGATCCGAGCAGGGGTTTTTCCGAATTCCATGAAAGTCACATTTGGCCGGCCGCAAGCATGGCTTTCCTGCCCAAAACAGTTCCACAGATTTAAGCTGTGCAGCCGGACTATCTTCTCCTTCAAAGTTAGTATGGGCCATAATCCTGGGGCAAGAGGCTGGCAAACTGGCCCCACCCAGTGTCGAGGTTGCTTTCGCCACAACCACCTCTTAGAGAAGACCACCTCCTTATCCAGACCTGGTTTCCCATGAAGATTTTCAGTTCCACCATGTATGATGCATGGTGGGCATCTTCTTTTAGAAGACCACCACCCCAGAACACTACATTTCCATGCAATTTGCATGGTCATCTTTAAGAGACTTTATAGCAATAAAGCTCCTGTCCCGTCCCGTTGACATTCGCTTCATTGTTGTACATGTTGGTAAGTAGTTGTATAACTAGCTAGATCAGAATTCATGGCGTAACCGTCAGGCACAGGGAATTGACTGCAGCAAGTTCCCAGTTTACAAAATGACTTGGATGGGAAGCCACAGCTTAAGAGAGCGATCAAATCTGTTTACTGTAGGATTCAGGTGACTTTATTGTATTGCTGTGATTTCTGTCAAGCCATCTTCCTCTGTACATACCTTGCATTCTTTGGGAAGAAAACGGAGATCATGAGCTTAGTGAGCTGATTGTGAACATTTCGATTCCCTGCCCACCCTCTATCCGGCATTAAGACATAAGCCATGCACAAGCTGAAAGACAGAATTATGTGCCTGGTGCAGCATGCCAAGGTATTATCAGATATCTGTCTAATGAAACCAGCATTTTTCTTCTGGTTTTACATGGCTGATGCTACGTGGAGGTCCAGGGAATCGGAGAAATGTTCTAGATCTAGTGATTAATATTCCAACTTAATATTGCCTAGTGTGAATAATGGACCATTGGAATGAATGTCTGTCATGTAAGGCTACATTCACACTAGCGTTCGATTGGATCCGTTCTGAACGGATCCGATCATATTAATGCAGACGGAGGCTCCGTTCAGTACGGATCCGTCTGCATTAATAACTTACAAAAAATTCTAAGTGTGAAAGTAGCCTGAGCGGATCCGTTCAGACTTTCAATGTAAAGTCAATGGGGGACGGATCCGCTTGAAGATTGAGCCATATGGTGACATCTTCAAGCGGATCCGTTCCCATTGACTTACATTGTAAGTCTGAACGGATCCGCACGCCTCCGCACGGCCAGGCGGACAGCTGAACGCTGCAAGCAGAGTTCAGCTGTCCGCCTCGCCGTGCGGAGGCGAGCGGAGCTGAGGCTGAACGCCGCCAGACTGATGCAGTCTGAGCGGATCCGCTCCATTCAGACATCGGGGCTGGACGGAGGCGTTCGGGTCCGCTCGTGAGCTCCTTCAAACGGAGCTCACGAGCGGACAGCAGAACGCTAGTGTGAAAGTAGCCTAACACTGTTTTGATTCATTGCAGGAAGGGTTTTTCCCAGTTTAGGGCCTTGGCTGAGGGTCAGGCCAAATATTGGGAATGAACGTCAATTTTATCACATTAATTGGCCCACGTAAAGGTGTCACTGATTATAAACAACAAACGAAAAAAATGCTCAGTAGTCGAGTGATCTTATCCTTCATCTTTGTTGGCAGCACACTGTCCTATGCAAACCAATAGTGTGCAGCTGACAAAATGCCCCCCCCCCCCCCTTTTTCATTTAACATTGGGCCATGTGGAAGCCACTTTAAAAGATCACCAATCAACTTGTATATGATGAATTGGCACTTGTTTTTGGATTGGCATTGACCTTTCTAAGAGGACCCTAAAGCAGTCCAGTGGACTAGCTTTAGTGTATCACCATCGAGCCGTACAAGAGATGCCAAAGCCAAGACTGTCAAAGGAAAGCTGGAGAGGTTAGCCTAATGTAATGAGGATCCTCAATTTGCAGGTTGTGGTACACCCCATTTTGCCCTGTACCATATTCACATTTGTTCCTGTGGTCAAGGGCCTAACTACCAGGGTAGCAGCTAAAAAGGCCCAAATGACCCTAGAGATGAGGGGTAGTTGGTGATTAGTGTGGAATGGATAGACAGAATGTAGGCAAGAACAATAAGCAAGATCACTTGGATACAGGGAGAAGACTAATAATCATATATTTTCTTGTCCAGAACCTTGCTATAGAAGGTCTTTTTGGAAAAAGTGTTGCTATAGGGCCCGATGGTTTCTTGTTATAGTCCTGGTTCTGATATTAGCATTATATTAGAAAATTGCTGGTAAGCCCATATCTGGTGGTAAGTCCACACAAAGCAAGCAAGAACCATCGAGAGATATCATTTGAACTACGATTTTGCCAGAAAACAGCTGTTCGACATGCAAAACCGCGTGATCATTAACAATCAGATTAAGGCCTTATTCACATGTCAGTGTTTTATCAGTGATTTCCATTAGTGATTGTGAGCCAAAGCCAGAGTTGGAGCCTAAAACAGACTAAAACACTGACGTGTGAATGAGGTACAAGGGAGAAACATTCTCTCCATGGTTCTTGACTACTCCAATGCTGCTCCATGTGGCCTCAACCCAAGACAATACCCTCATAAAATTGATATTAGGAGCCACTGATGGTCCAGTTGTATTGACATTTGGGCACTGTAATAAAAATGAGACTCATGTGTCTACCGTTCCCTTGGATTGACATGCAGAGTAAAGCCTCATTCACACATCAGTGTATTGGTCAGTGATTTCCATCAGTGATTGTGAGCCAAAACCAGGATTGTAGGATACACACAGATCAGGTATAAGGGAAATATCTGCACCTGTTCTGCCACACCTGGTTTTGGCTCACAATCACTGATGGAAATCAATGACCAAAACACGTGTGAATGAGGCATACTTATTGGCCTTCAGAGCTAAATGGGTCCTGGCATCTGCCTAGGTTTGCCTGGCACTGTTGTTAGATTGACAGTATATGGTTGTTATACGGATGTGCTTAATAGAAAAGCTCTACAAATGAAAGACAATTTGCAACCATGAAATATGTAAATAACTTTAAATATTTCACAAGTAGGTCAATTATTAATTCATGGGAATTGGTAAATCAAAAATAAAACATAAATAGTAATAGTAAAATATGTGCACTATATACTATAACACGAAATAATCATGCAGAAGCTCGAAGTTTCTGGTTTATTGGATGTTGCCGCAGTGTAGAATGCCCTTAATCTGTACCACGCTCTGTGCCAAGGGAGAACATACAGTGGTTTTGTGCATGGCAGTGACACCTGAAGACAAATCACTTGCAGTCGTGCCTCTAACCGTTTACATTTTGTGGTCGCCATCGAAAAGACCCAAATATCCTGCCTTAATGTAACTGGGCTTGAGAAATTCACATTAGCGTGCAAATCAGGTCTGGAAGCTCAAAGCTCCTCTACTGTGTGGGTAAATCAAGACAAATACTCCTGTTGAAATTATGAAAATCTTACTCCATCTCTAGGGTACAGACAGTGCTGACATGGTGTTCCTGGCACAGATCGCCTGTATGTGGAAGGCGGGCATGTTCCTTGGGTTATGGTGGCTTTTAATTCAGTGTTGGATTGCTCCTGCATGTGTCCTCAAGAAGGTCTTGTGACCTATAGAATGTTCTTGCTGTACTAAAGCCTCATAGGATGTTTTTGCAAGGAAATAGTCCCTTATGGAGATTCTCATAACCATTTGTATCTCATATACTTTCTAAGACCCAATCTATTTGGGCACTTACTAGACTGGGGCATGGAGTATAATAGATCCCCTGGTCTTCACCATTAACTCCTTTTAGGACATGTGAACTTTGCTACAGGAAGATGCCCAAGTCTTGGTCTCCAGAGTAGTCATGAACTGGCATCTGTAGCACAGAGCAGTAGTGTAGTCCCAAATGAAGCAAAAAGCCATCACCGGGAGAGTGGTCAGTAGGGGACATGCCAGAGTATACGATGGGAGCATAGTGAGAAACTGATTCTAGGGTCAGAGCCTGGAGTAGAACAACAGGCGCTAATTCTAATGGAGAGGCAGGAGCAATATTCAGAAGCAAGGCTGAGGACAGCATCAGAACTGATTAAGATTAGGACTACCAGGAACAAGATCTAGGTAAGGGTAAGAAGACTAAATACCTCTATCAGCAGGGCAAGACATTGGTGGTCATCAATGTGATACTACTGGCCAAGATGAAGATGTATGGAACAAATGAGGAGACATCTAGCTTCCTAGCAACTGGACGTAGCCATTGACAATAGTCATGACCACTTGCTAGGAGTTGCTGCTGGAACTGGTGAGTTGAGCAACATACAGTACAGTCGTGGCCAAAAGTTCTGAGAATGACACAAATATTATTTTTCACAAAGTTTGCTGCTAAACTGCTTTTAGATCTTTGTTTCAGTTGTTTCTGTGATGTAGTGAAATATAATTACACGCACTTCATACGTTTCAAAGGCTTTTATCGACAATTACATGACATTTATGCAAAGAGTCAGTATTTGCAGTGTTGGCCCTGCTCTCAATCAACTTCTGGGCCAATTCCTGACTGATAGCAACTCATTCTTTCATAATCACTTCTTGGAGTTTGTCAGAATTAGTGGGTTTTTGTTTGTCCACCCGCCTCTTGAGGATTGACCACAAGTTCTCAATGGGATTAAGATCTGGGGAGTTTCCAGGCCATGGACCCAAAATGTCAATGTTTTGGTCCCCGAACCACTACGAACCTTATGGCACAGTGCTCCATCGTGCTGGAAAATGCATTGTTCTTCACCAAACTGTTGTTGGATTGTTGGAAGAAGTTGCTGTTGGAGGGTGTTTTAGTACCATTCTTTATTCATGGCTGTGTTTTTGGGCAAAATTGTGAGTGAGCCCACTCCCTTAGATGAGATGCAACCCCAGATCTGAATGGTTTCAGGATGCTTTACTGTTGGCATGACACAGGACTGATGGTAGCACCCAACCTTTTCTTCTCCGGACAAGCCTTTTTCCTGATGCCCCAAACAATCGGAAAGAGGCTTCATCGGAGAATATGACTTTGCCCCAGTCCTCAGTAGTCCGTTCACCATATTTTCTGCAGAAGATCAATCTGTCCCTGATGTTTTTTTTGGAGAGAAGTGGCTTCTTTGTTGCCCTTCTTGACACCAGGCCATCTTCCAAAGTCTTCGCCTCACTGTGCGTGCAGATGCGCTCACACCTGCCTGCTGCCATTCCTGAGCAAGCTCTGCACTGGTGGCACTCCGATCCTGTAGCTGAATGCTCTTTAGGAGACAATCCTGGGGCTTGCTGGACTTTCTTGGACGCCCTGAAGCCTTCTTAACAAGAATTGAACCTCTTTCCTTGAAGTTCTTGATGATCCTATAAATTGTTTATTGAGGTGCAATCTTAGTAGCCATAATATCCTTGCCTGTGAAGCCATTTTTATGCAACACAATGATGACTGCACGTGTTTCTTTGCAGGTCACCATGGTTAACAATGGAAGAACAATGATTTCAAGCATCACCCTCCTTTTAACAGGTCAAGTCTGCCATTTTTACCCAATCAGCCTGACATAATGATCTCCAGCCCTGTGCTCGTCAACATTCTCACCTGAGTTAACAATACAATTACTGAAATGATCTCAGCAGGTCCTTGAATGACAGCAATGAAATGCAGTGGAAAGTTTTTTTGGGGATGAAGTTAATTTTCATGGCAAAGAAGGACTATGCAATTCATCTGATCACTCTTCATTACATTCTGGAGTATATGCAAATCGCTATTATAAAAACTTAAGCAGCAACTTTTCCAATTTCCAATATTTATATAATTCTCAAAACTTTTGGCCACGACTGTATATACATATGTGTCTACTAACATAGCAATGGACCTTAATGTCAATGTTACATAGAGTAAAGTGGCTACTAACAGAGGTCTACTTATTTTATATAAACAGCGCGTCTCTAGTCCATTGGTTGTCTCTGTTATTGCAGCTAAGCCCCATTCAAATAATAGACACTTCTTTCTCTTCTAAGACAATGCCTTTTAATTCCAGATGGGAAAACTCCCAAGAAATGTCCAGATGGGGCAACCCCTTCAAGATTTTATAGTGGTGTCATCTCAAAGTCGTTGGATGGAGCAAAACTAGAAGTAGACTTCAGCTCAGCTGTCAGGGGTTTTGGAAGGAAGTGATGCTATTTGTTTGCTGATCTACATGATTTCAGCACTCGTTTCCTATTTGCTGTACAATAATTAGACATTGCAGCTCTAATACACTCCAGATTTCCCCCGTGCCACCACGTTTCCAGGAACAGAATTATTATTAGTTTGCAAGTGGCTGTTTTTGTTTTAATTATCCAAACAAGTGATGTCCAATTAGTCAGGTTTCACAATCAGCCTGTGGCCAGCTCCTATTATTTTGTCACTTTTTCAGTTTTCTTTTGTTAATTGCGCCTCTCACCCTCTCGTCCGCTCCCAGATTCTGTGTCATATCTAATTTAGGTCTATACTACACATGTTCCAAAACCCCGTTTGGGGACATGCGGCCTTCATCTTCTGTAACATGGAATAGGGCGAACATCACAAATGACAATGTTTTCATATTATTTCGGATTGTTCCTGAGTTTTACAGTAAAATAACTGGATGCCTGAGAACTTGTGTCTAGGTGGTATGAGTCGATTTAGCTTCTAAGATTGACATCTGCTACTACAATCGCCCATGGGGAGTTTTACTGCAGCTCTGAGTTTCAATGAACTGGAAAGTATCGAGCACACGGGGGAATAGTCATCAAGTATGTTTTTAGCCAGCAGGAGCACAAGTGGAAAAGAGGGAGGGAGCACGTAGCAAAAATCAATATGGGGCCTCCTCAGTAATTCCTGGGTCATGCCACTGAACCTCCCATCAAGGACAGGAATGATGGAATCTTGAGCATTTTCCTTTCCTTTTCCTTGATGTAATGCTTGTAGGTAGGGACAGACATAAATAATGAGCCCTGAGCTAGAAGCCAGCCCGCTTTCCCTACCTACTGGCAGCAGTATCCCTAGGTAGAAAGCCCGCAACTGGTCAACAGCCCCTGCACTACTTACATGCAGAGACAAACACCAAGAGAGAAAATAAAACAAAAACAGGGTTAGACGTAAAGGGGTCAGAACCAGACAGGCTATGCAGTACCAAACGAGAGCCAGAGAGTGATCAGAAGACAAACTGGGGTCAGACGAACGAGCAATCTAATAAGCACAGGAACCAGGAACACAGCTAGTGAGTCAGAGACTATCACTGGCACTGGTGTAAGTCCAGGACAGGGTTTAAATAGAGCACTGAGTTCCAGGGTGAAGAAAAATATGCATGTATGTGGGTCTTTCTACTGTAGATAAAGGGTGTTGTAATTCCACATCCAGAACCCATACATACAGGGAGTATAGAGGTTCTTTCTCCTCCAACTAGCCCTCCAGAGAGAAGGGGACCATGCATGCTTGTGGATGGCTATCTCCATTACAGATTTTCGATGTTGTATTTTCACTTCCAGAACCCCCACCTACTGGGTGAATGGGTGTTGCCTCCTCCCCAATCAGCCCTCCAGATAGAAAACCATACTTTCACCAGTCTCTCCCTTTTAGATTATGGGTGCTGTGGCCACACTTTAGCATTTTACAACTACAATAGAAAGCGCCACATGTATCAATGGCCACCTCATGGTAAAGGGTTTCCATTCTCCTGATTATTAGGACCTAAAGATGGCTACTTAGTACAGTAAATCCTTTGTACTTTTCCATCTGTGAACTCATTCACATTCTTCTTCTGCCCGAAACGGACACAACTACACACAGACCAGTCCTTTTGTGTCCAGATAGTTGGGGATGCACAGAGTTTGTCTACATACATGGCCCTCGGGCTTCAGATGCGACCATGCTATACAGTAGTAGAGAGTAGAGACCCATCCAATAAAGTTGGACACCATAGAAGTCTTAAGCAGTAGAGAATGGTGGCACACAGTCTTTTGTCTGCAATTAGTTATTTATTTATATTACATCACATAAAGTTCATGATCCAGTTCCTTCATAGGAAATTTACAGTAATCACATTTGTTAGATATAGCGACCGGACGTTTCGGCCAGTGAAGGCCTTCTTCAGCGGTCTATTATCTAGAGAGAACAATAATACAAATTCCATGAGTGACCGGGTACATAAGTGTCAGGTATGGATAAACATGACAAGATACATATAGAAAGCATAGCATAGATAGCATGAAATAATAAACTAAGAAAAAACTAATATAGTACAAACGAAATAAGGGGGAGAGGAATATAAAATACCCAATGCCATGACATAATCTGGATTTGAGGTGACACTATAATGCAGTTAAATCTGGAACCAACAATGATCTGTGTTATAAGGTTGGGGGAATGTCCCAAAGTTAACTTGCAGGCTGAGAGAGGGAATGCTGCACAAGGTTCAGGTATGCATCAGAGGGGATAATGTACAGGATTAAACAATATAGCCCATGACTGTCCAGAGGTAAAAATAATTACCATGATGTGGCTGCCTGTCTGGGCTGGCGCTGGATCACATGGTGTGTGTCCTACGCGCACTGTTTAAACAGTGTTTGGGCTCGGCGAGAAGCATGATCCGGAAGTCATGTGGCATGGGCGGTGCAGACGTGCGTTCCACCCGTGTGTCACGTGCTTTCGGTCTCGGCGTTCGCCAGTTTAGAGGGGAGGGGAGCTCTGCGGTCATGTGACCTACAGTGGGTGTTGATCATAGGGTCCGGAAGTATGCGGTGCAAGTGGCATCAGCGTGCGTTCCACCTGCCTGACATGTGACTTCGGCCAAGGCATGCCGAGCTCCTAGTGTTGAGTAAAGGGGGGGGGGAGAACTCATGTTTGTTAAAGCATAACATAACCGTATGGGTGTGCCTATATTATAATAATTGTAGTAAATGTTGCCTATCGAGAGCAGGGCTTTATATGGGAGGGTCTCAACCATTCATGCCTAAATAAAAGTATACTTGTTCACTTATTTACCTAAACAGAGGCAGGATGGATTATACACATAGTTATAGAAGGTACTTACATTTATTTATTTGAATTATCTATAATTAGTTTATAGAATGATCTGTATGTCCCTGTGGGAGCAATGTTGTAGATAGAAGGGTGGGAAAGGGGAAAAGGAAGGGAAAGGAATTGAAGGGGATGGAGGTTTTTCTCACCCTTACTGGATGTGGTTTCAGCGAGTCTAAAAGAGAAATGAACAGTGTGGTAGTGACATAAAATAACAATATTCATCTTATACATTTATAAAAAAAATCACATTCCCAGTTGAGTCCATATGGTGACAAAGTTCCCAATTTATGGATCCAATAGTAGAGTTGAGCGAACACCTGGATGTTCGGGTTCGAGAAGTTCGGCCGAACATCCCGGAAATGTTCGGGTTCGGGATCCGAACCCGATCCGAACTTCGTCCCGAACCCGAACCCCATTGAAGTCAATGGGGACCCGAACTTTTCGGCACTAAAAAGGCTGTAAAACAGCCCAGGAAAGAGCTAGAGGGCTGCAAAAGGCAGCAACATGTAGGTAAATCCCCTGCAAACAAATGTGGATAGGGAAATGAATTAAAATAAAAATTAAATAAATAAAAATTAACCAAAATCAATTGGAGAGAGGTTCCATAGCAGAGAATCTGGCTTCCCGTCACCCACCACTGGAACAGTCCATTCTCAGATATTTAGGCCCCGGCACCCAGGCAGAGGAGAGAGGTCCCGTAACAGAGAATCTGTCTTCATGTCAGCAGAGAATTAGTCTGCATGTCATAGCAGAGAATGAGGCTTCACGTCAGCCACCACTGCAACAGTCCATTGGCATATATTTAGGCCCAGCACCCAGGCAGAGGAGGGAGGTCCCGTAACAGAGAATCTGTCTTCATGTCAGCAGAGAATTAGTCTGCATGTCATAGCAGAGAATGAGGCTTCACGTCAGCCACCACTGCAACAGTCCATTGGCATATATTTAGGCCCAGCACACACACAGGCAGAGGAGAGAGGTCCCGTAACAGAGAATCTGGCTTCATGTCAGCAGAGAATCAGTCTGCATGTCATAGCAGAGAATGAGGCTTCACGTCAGCCACCACTGCAACAGTCCATTGGCATATATTTAGGCCCAGCACACACACAGGCAGAGGAGAGAGGTCCCGTAACAGAGGATCTGGCTTCATGTCAGCAGAGAATCAATCTGCATGTCATAGCAGAGAATCAGGCTTCACGTCAGCCACCACTGCAACAGTCCATTGTCATAAATTTAGGCCCAGCACCCAGGCAGAGGAGAGAGGTCCCGTAACAGACAATCTGGCTTCATGTCAGCAGAGAATTAGTCTGCATGTCATAGCAGAGAATGAGGCTTCACGTCAGCCACCACTGCAACAGTCCATTGGCATATATTTAGGCCTAGCACACAGGCAGAGGAGAGAGGTCCCGTAACAGACAATCTGGCTTCATGTCAGCAGAGAATCAGTCTGCATGTCATAGCAGAGAATGAGGCTTCACGTCACCCACCACTGCAACAGTCCATTGGCATATATTTAGGCCTAGCACACAGGCAGAGCAGAGAGGTCCCGTAACAGACAATCTGGCTTCATGACAGCAGAGAATCAGTCTGCATGTCATAGCAGAGAATGAGGCTTCACGTCACCCACCACTGCAACAGTCCATTGGCATATATTTAGGCCTAGCACACAGGCAGAGCAGAGAGGTCCCGTAACAGACGATCTGGCTTCATGTCAGCAGAGAATCAGTCTGCATGTCATAGCAGAGAATGAGGCTTCACGTCAGCCACCACTGCAACAGTCCATTGGCATATATTTAGGCCCAGCACCCAGGCAGAGGAGGGAGGTCCCGTAACAGAGAATCTGTCTTCATGTCAGCAGAGAATTAGTCTGCATGTCATAGCAGAGAATGAGGCTTCACGTCAGCCACCACTGCAACAGTCCATTGGCATATATTTAGGCCCAGCACACACACAGGCAGAGGAGAGAGGTCCCGTAACAGAGAATCTGTCTTCATGTCAGCAGAGAATTAGTCTGCATGTCATAGCAGAGAATGAGGCTTCACGTCAGCCACCACTGCAACAGTCCATTGGCATATATTTAGGCCCAGCACACACACAGGCAGAGGAGAGAGGTCCCGTAACAGACAATCTGGCTTCATGTCAGCAGAGAATTAGTCTGCATGTCATAGCAGAGAATGAGGCTTCACGTCACCCACCACTGCAACAGTCCATTGGCATATATTTAGGCCCAGCACCCAGGCAGAGGAGGGAGGTCCCGTAACAGAGAATCTGTCTTCATGTCAGCAGAGAATTAGTCTGCATGTCATAGCAGAGAATGAGGCTTCACGTCAGCCACCACTGCAACAGTCCATTGGCATATATTTAGGCCCAGCACACACACAGGCAGAGGAGAGAGGTCCCGTAACAGAGGATCTGGCTTCATGTCAGCAGAGAATCAGTCTGCATGTCATAGCAGAGAATCAGGCTTCACGTCAGCCACCACTGCAACAGTCCATTGTCATAAATTTAGGCCCAGCACCCAGGCAGAGGAGAGAGGTCCCGTAACAGAGAATCTGGCTTCATGTCAGCAGAGAATCAGTCTTCATATCATAGCAGAGAATCAGGCTTCACGTCACCCACCACTGTAAGAGTCAATTTTCATAAATTTAGGCCCAGAACCCAGGCAGAGGAGAAAGGTCCCGTAACAGACAATCTGGCTTCATGTCAGCAGAGAATCAGTCTGCATGTCATAGCAGAGAATCAGGCTTCACGTCAGCCACCACTGCAACAGTCCATTGGCATATATTTAGGCCTAGCACACAGGCAGAGGAGAGAGGTCCCGTAACAGACAATCTGGCTTCATGTCAGCAGAGAATCAGTCTGCATGTCATAGCAGAGAATGAGGCTTCACGTCAGCCACCACTGCAACAGTCCATTGTCATAAATTTAGGCCCAGCACCCAGGCAGAGGAGAGAGGTCCCGTAACAGACAATCTGGCTTCATGTCAGCAGAGAATTAGTCTGCATGTCATAGCAGAGAATCAGGCTTCATGTCAGCCACCACTGCAACAGTCCATTGGCATATATTTAGGCCTAGCACACAGGCAGAGGAGAGGTTCATTCAACTTTGGGTAGCATCGCAATATAATGGTAAAATGAAAATAAAAATAGGATTGAATGAGGAAGTGCCCTGGAGTCCAATAATATATGGTTATGGGGAGGTAGTTAATGTCTAATCTGGACAAGGGACGGACAGGTCCTGTGGGATCCATGCCTGGTTCATTTTTATGAACGTCAGCTTGTCCACATTGGCTGTAGACAGGCGGCTGCGTTTGTCTGTAATGACGCCCCCTGCCGTGCTGAATACACGTTCAGACAAAACGCTGGCTGCCGGGCAGGCCAGCACCTCCAAGGCATAAAAGGCTAGCTCTGGCCACGTGGACAATTTAGAGACCCAGAAGTTGAATGGGGCCGAACCATCAGTCAGTACGTGGAGGGGTGTGCACACGTACTGTTCCACCATGTTAGTGAAATGTTGCCTCCTGCTAACACGTTGCGTATCAGGTGGTGGTGCAGTTAGCTGTGGCGTGTTGACAAAAGTTTTCCACATCTCTGCCATGCTAACCCTGCCCTCAGAGGAGCTGGCCGTGACACAGCTGCCTTGGCGACCTCTTGCTCCTCCTCTGCCTTGGCCTTGGGCTTCCACTTGTTCCCCTGTGACATTTGGGAATGCTCTCAGTAGCGCGTCTACCAACGTGCGCTTGTACTCGCGCATCTTCCTATCACGCTCCAGTGCAGGAAGTAAGGTGGGCACATTGTCTTTGTAGCGTGGATCCAGCAGGGTGGCAACCCAGTAGTCCGCACAGGTTAAAATGTGGGCAACTCTGCTGTCGTTGCGCAGGCACTGCAGCATGTAGTCGCTCATGTGTGCCAGGCTGCCCAGGGATAAGGACAAGCTGTCCTCTGTGGGAGGCGTATCGTCATCGTCCTGCCTTTCCCCCCAGCCACGCACCAGTGATGGACCCGAGCTGCGTTGGGTGCCACCCCGCTGTGACCATGCTTCATCCTCATCCTCCTCCACCTCCTCCTCATCCTCGTCCTCCTCGTCCTCCAGTAGTGGGCCCTGGCTGGCCACATTTGTACCTGGCCTCTGCTGTTGCCAAAAACCTCCCTCTGAGTCACTTCGAAGAGACTGGCCTGAAAGTGCTAAAAATGACCCCTCTTCCTCCTCCTCCTCCTCCTCCTCCTGGGCCACCTCCTCTTCCATCATCGCCCTAAGTGTTTTCTCAAGGAGACATAGAAGTGGTATTGTAACGCTGATAACGGTGTCATCGCCACTGGCCATGTTGGTGGAGTACTCGAAACAGCGCAACAGGGCACACAGGTCTCGCATGGAGGCCCAGTCATTGGTGGTGAAGTGGTGCTGTTCTGTAGTGCGACTGACCCGTGCGTGCTGCAGCTGAAACTCCACTATGGCCTGCTGCTGCTCGCACAGTCTGTCCAGCATGTGCAAGGTGGAGTTCCACCTGGTGGGCACGTCGCATATGAGGCGGTGAGCGGGAAGGCCGAAGTTACGCTGTAGCGCAGACAGGCGAGCAGCAGCAGGATGTGAACGCCGGAAGCGCGAACAGACGGCCCGCACTTTATGCAGCAGCTCTGACATGTCGGGGTAGTTGTGAATGAACTTCTGCACCACCAAATTCAGCACATGCGCCAAGCAAGGGATGTGCGTCAAATTGGCTAGTCCCAGAGCTGCAACGAGATTTCGCCCATTATCACACACCACCAGGCCGGGCTTGAGGCTCACCGGCAGCAACCACTCGTCGGTCTGTTGTTCTATACCCCGCCACAACTCCTGTGCGGTGTGGGGCCTGTCCCCCAAACATATGAGTTTCAGAATGGCCTGCTGACGTTTACCCCGGGCTGTGCTGAAGTTGGTGGTGAAGGTGTGTGGCTGACTGGATGAGCAGGTGGAAGAAGAGGAGGAGGAAGCCGAGAAGGAGGAGGTGGCAACAGGAGGCAAAGAATGTTGCCCTGCGATCCTTGGCGGCGGAAGGACGTGCGCCAAACAGCTCTCCGCCTGGGGCCCAGCTGCCACTACATTTACCCAGTGTGCAGTTAGGGAGATATAGCGTCCCTGGCCGTGCTTACTGGTCCACGTATCTGTGGTTAGGTGGACCTTGCCACAGATGGCGTTGCGCAGTGCACACTTGATTTTATCGGATACTTAATTGGGAAGGCACGGCTCTCTTGGAGAAGTAGTGCCGGCTGGGAACAACATACTGTGGGACAGCAAGCGACATGAGCTGTTTGAAGCTGTCTGTGTCCACCAGCCTAAATGACAGCATTTCATAGGCCAGTAGTTTAGAAATGCTGGCATTCAGGGCCAGGGATCGAGGGTGGCTAGGTGGGAATTTACGCTTTCTATCAAATGTTTGTGAGATGGAGAGCTGAACGCTGGCGTGTGACATGGTTGAGACGCTTGGTGACGGAGGTGGTGGTGGTGGTGTTGGTGGTACATCCCCTGTTTGCTGGGCGGCAGGTGCCAACGTTCCTCCAGAGGCGGAGGAAGAGGCCGAGGCGGCAGCAGCAGAATAGGCCGAGGCGGCAGCAGCAGAAGAGGTAGCAGGGGGAGCCTGAGTGACTTCCTTGGTTTTAAGGTGTTTACTCCACTGCAGTTCATGCTTTGCATGCAGGTGCCTGGTCATGCAGGTTGTGCTCAGGTTCAGAACGTTAATGCCTCGCTTCAGGCTCTGATGGCACAGCGTGCAAACCACTCGGGTCTTGTCGTCAGCACATTGTTTGAAGAAGTGCCATGCCAGGGAACTCCTTGAAGCTGCCTTTGGGGTGCTCGGTCCCAGATGGCGGCGGTCAGTAGCAGGCGGAGTCTCTTGGCGGCGGGTGTTCTGCTTTTGCCCACTGCTCCCTCTTTTGCTACGCTGTTGGCTCGGTCTCACCACTGCCTCTTCCTCCGAACTGTGAAAGTCAGTGGCACGACCTTCATTCCATGTGGGGTCTAGGACCTCATCGTCCCCTGCATCGTCTTCCACCCAGTCTTGATCCCTGACCTCCTGTTCAGTCTGCACACTGCAGAAAGACGCAGCAGTTGGCACCTGTGTTTCGTCATCATCAGAGACATGCTGAGGTGGTATTCCCATGTCCTCATCATCAGGAAACATAAGTGGTTGTGCGTCAGTGCATTCTATGTCTTTCACCGCTGGGGAAGGGCTAGGTGGATGCCCTTGGGAAACCCTGCCAGCGGAGTCTTCAAACAGCATAAGAGACTGCTGCATAACTTGAGGCTGAGACAGTTTCCCTGGTATGCATGGGGGTGATGTGACAGACTGATGGGGTTGGTTTTCAGGCGCCATCTGTGCGCTTTCTGCAGAAGACTGGGTGGGAGATAATGTGAACGTGCTGGATCCACTGTCGGCCACCCAATTGACTAATGCCTGTACCTGCTCAGGCCTTACCATCCTTAGAACGGCATTGGGCCCCACCATATATCGCTGTAAATTCTGGCGGCTACTGGGACCTGAGGTAGTTGGTACACTAGGACGTGTGGATGTGGCAGAACGGCCACGTCCTCTCCCAGCACCAGAGGGTCCACTAACACCACCACGACCATGTCCACGTCCGCGTCCCTTACTAGATGTTTTTCTCATTGTTATGGTTCACCACAACAACAAATATATTATTTGGCCCAATGTATTGTATTCAAATTCAGCGGGATATAAATTTGAGGCCTAGTATTTAGGCGCTGGGTGACCGGTATGGATTTAGTGACAGAATTAGACTTGGAAATGCACAGAAGCGTGTGTGTGAAGTTATTCTGAATGACCCTATGTGCACCTTCAATATGATCTACCCTTTTAGGGATAGATTTCAAATAGCTCTGATATAGCAGAAACCACTAAATTATGAAATTGCTAAATTGGGAATTGTATTTCAACCCAGAACAAAAAATGTGCTTTGACGGACACTAAATAACTTTCCCAGCCACAACAGGACAGCGGTAACGAGAGATTTAGCGGGATATAAATTTGAGGCCTAGTATTTAGGCGCTGGGTGACAGGTATGGGTTTAGTGACAGAATTAGATTTGGAAATGCACAGTAGCGGGTGTGTGAAGTTATTCTGAATGACCCTATGTGCACCTTGAATATTATATACCCTTTTAGGGATAGATTTCAAATAGCTCTGATATAGCAGAAACCACTAAATTATGAAATTGCTAAATTGGGAATTGTATTTCAACCCAGAACAAGAAATGTGCTTGAACGGACACTAAATAACTCGCCCAGCTACAGCACTAGGGACAGATTTAGCTGGATATAAATTTGAGGCCTAGTATTTAGGCGCTGGGTGACCGGTATGGATTTAGTGACAGAATTAGACTTGGAAATGCACAGAAGCGTGTGTGTGAAGTTATTCTGAATGACCCTATGTGCACCTTGAATATTATATACCCTTTTAGGGATAGATTTCAAATAGCTCTGATATAGCAGAAACCACTAAATTATGAAATTGCTAAATTGGGAATTGTATTTCAACCCAGAACAAGAAATGTGCTTGAACGGACACTAAATAACTCGCCCAGCTACAGCACTAAGGACAGATTTAGCGGGATATAAATTTGAGGCCTAGTATTTAGGCGCTGGGTGACAGGTATGGGTTTAGTGCCAGAATTAGACTTGGAAATACACAGTAGCGGGTGTGTGTGAAGTTATTCTGAATGACCCAATGTGCACCTTGAATATTATATACCCTTTTAGGGATAGATTTCAAATAGCTCTGATATAGCAGAAACCACTAAATTATGAAATTGCTAAATTGGGAATTGTATTTCAACCCAGAACAAGAAATGTGCTTGAACGGACACTAAATAACTCGCCCAGCTACAGCACTAAGGACAGATTTAGCGGGATATAAATTTGAGGCCTAGTATTTAGGCGCTGGGTGACAGGTATGGGTTTAGTGCCAGAATTAGACTTGGAAATACACAGTAGCGGGTGTGTGTGAAGTTATTCTGAATGACCCAATGTGCACCTTGAATATTATATACCCTTTTAGGGATAGATTTCAAATAGCTCTGATATAGCAGAAACCACTAAATTATGAAATTGCTAAATTGGGAATTGTATTTCAACCCAGAACAAGAAATGTGCTTGAACGGACACTAAATAACTCGCCCAGCTACAGCACTAAGGACAGATTTAGCGGGATATAAATTTGAGGCCTAGTATTTAGGCGCTGGGTGACAGGTATGGGTTTAGTGCCAGAATTAGACTTGGAAATACACAGTAGCGGGTGTGTGTGAAGTTATTCTGAATGACCCAATGTGCACCTTGAATATTATATACCCTTTTAGGGATAGATTTCAAATAGCTCTGATATAGCAGAAACCACTAAATTATGAAATTGCTAAATTGGGAATTGTATTTCAACCCAGAACAAGAAATGTGCTTGAACGGACACTAAATAACTCGCCCAGCTACAGCACTAGGGACAGATTTAGCTGGATATAAATTTGAGACCTAGTATTTAGGCGCTGCGTGACAGGTATGGGTTTAGTGACAGAATTAGACTTGGAAATACACAGTAGCGGGTGTGTGTGAAGTTATTCTGAATGACCCAATGTGCACCTTGAATATTATATACCCTTTTAGGGATAGATTTCAAATAGCTCTGATATAGCAGAAACCACTAAATTATGAAATTGCTAAATTGGGAATTGTATTTCAACCCAGAACAAGAAATGTGCTTGAACGGACACTAAATAACTCGCCCAGCTACAGCACTAGGGACAGATTTAGCTGGATATAAATTTGAGGCCTAGTATTTAGGCGCTGGGTGACCGGTATGGATTTAGTGACAGAATTAGACTGGGATATGGCCAAAAAATAAACAGACTATTGCTGGTTAAATGCACTTGGTGTGACAGCTTCACCCTGATGTAGGCTTTAGCCAAAAAACAACCACACCATTGAGGGTTAAATGCACTTGGTGACAGGCGCAGCTTGCCCCTGATTTAGTATATGGCCAAAAAATGAACAGACTATTGCTGGTTAAATGCACTTGGTGTGACAGCTTCACCCTGATGTAGGCTTTAGCCAAAAAACAACCACACCATTGAGGGTTAAATGCACTTGGTGACAGGCGCAGCTTGCCCCTGATTTTGTATATGGCCAAAAAATGAACAGACTATTGCTGGTTAAATGCACTTGGTGTGACAGCTTCACCCTGATGTAGGCTTTAGCCAAAAAACAACCACACCATTGAGGGTTAAATGCACTTGGTCGCAGCTTGTGCTGGCGCACCACAAGACACAAAATGGCCGCCGATCACCCCAGAAAAATGTGACTGACAAACGGTCTGTGCAGCCTAAAAACAGTGAGCAATTGAGGATCAGCAGCTCAATGATCCACAGCTGCAGATCGATCAGTTAATCAAGTCCTTTGGAGGAGTTAATCTGCCTAATCTCGCCCTACTGTCGCAGCCGCAACCTCTCCCTACGCTAATCAGAGCAGAGTGACGGGCGGCGCTATGTGACTCCAGCTTAAATAGAGGCTGGGTCACATGGTGCTCTGGCCAATCACAGCCATGCCAATAGTAGGCATGGCTGTGATGGCCTCTTGGGGCAAGTAGTATGACGCTTGTTGATTGGCTGCTTTGCAGCCTTTCAAAAAGCGCCAAGAAAGCGTCACAAAAGCGCGAAGAAAGCGACGAACACCGAACCCGAACCCGGACTTTTACGAAAATGTCCGGGTTCGGGTCCGTGTCACGGACACCCCAAAATTCGGTACGAACCCGAACTATACAGTTCGAGTTCGCTCATCCCTATCCAATAGGCTTCCCTTTGTTTCAAAAACAGAGTCTGGTTGCCGCCATGTCTGGGAGAATCATAAATTTGATGTTTCTTTTCGTTAAAGTGGTGAGGGATAGGTAACAAGTTGTGTCCCAGTCTAATTGTGGATTTATTTTTGCTGATCCCGTCGTGAACATATTGTGTGGTTTCGCCAACGTATGCCAGACCACATGGGCATTTTAGCAAGTATACCACAAAGCTGGAGTCACAGGTGTAGAAACCTTTAATGAGATATGTCCGTCCAGTCCGTGGGTGAGTGGAATATTCACCTCTTATAACGCTGGAACATTGTGCGCAGTGCAAACAGGGAAATGTTCCCTGTCGTCGGCTTTTGAGGAATGTTTGCTTGGGGAGTTTGGTATAACTTCCTATATCCGCCTTGACCAGCTTGTCCTTAATATTTTGAGGTCTCTTATAGCATGTAAGTGGAGGTTGGCTAAAATCCTCTATGTTGGGATATGCCTTTGTTAAAATGGGCCAGTGTTTCCTCAACGCCTGGTGGATTTTGGCGATCAGGGGATAGTATGTTGTGACGCATGCCACTCTTTTGGATTAGTTCTTACGAGGTGCGGTTGTTACCCCCAGGCCACTTTTTGCGGAGTCAAGGAAAGATTTTGGATACCCCCTTGTCTGAAATTTGTGTGTCATTTCAGTCTCACTTCACGTGTGTCATTGTCAGAAACTATGTGATTGACTCGTATGTATTGTGACTTGAGGAGGGAGTTCTTTGTGGCTCTAGGATGACAACTGTTATAGTGAAAGAGGCTATTGCGGTCAGTGGGTTTGCTGAAATTGTCTAGTGTAATGCTACCTCTTGAGTCCAGTTTGACTATGGTATCAAGGAAGCTGATTTCCTTTTGGGTGGTATGTATTGTAAAGCATAGTTCAGGGTAGATAAGGTTGAGGTCTTCTACAAACTTTTCTATGGTAGGAATGGGTCCCCGCCATATGCAAAAAATATTGTCAATAAATCGGAGCCAGATTATGGAAAACTGGTGAAACAGGGGGTGTGTATACACATAGTCCTCCTCAAATTCCATCACATAGGCATTTACATATGGGAGGGCCACATTCAATCCCATCGCGGTGCCCCTCTTTTGTGCATAGTATGTGTCACTAAACATGAAAAAGTTTTTTGTCAGTATAATTTTTAGTAACTCGAGACATAATTCCTGTTGTTCATCATTTAGTCCCGATTGTGTATGTAGTAGCTTCGCTGTCGCTTGTATGCCTTTGTCATGTTCAATCGATGTGTATAAGCTATTCACATCTAAGGTGAGTAATGTGCACTCCGGTGTTCTATCAAGTTTTTGTAACTTGGAAATGAAATCAGATGTGTCTAGGAGAAGGATCTGGATGTCTTAGTAAGTGGAGTAAGAATCTTTTCCATGTATACTGCTAGTGGTGAGAAGATAGAATCAGTGGATGCCACTATAGGGCGTCCTGGTGGATCGTTAAGACTTTTGTAGATTTTTGGCAAGGTATAGAACACTGGTGTGATAGGGTCCTGTTTAGTGAGGAACGTGGCTGTCTTAGAATTGATCACTCCTAAGTTGGTGTGGTATATAGCATGAGAACCTTTGAAATTTGTTCTTTGATTTGTGTAGTTGGGTCATGGTTTAGGGTCAACACTAGGAGCTCGGCATGCCTTGGCCGAAGTCACATGTCATGCAGGTGGAACGCACGCTGATGCCACTAGCAACGCATACTTCCGGACGCTATGATCACTTCCCACTGTAGGTCACATGACCGCAGAGCTCCCCTCCCCTCTAAACTGCCAGACGCTGAGACCGGAAGCACGTGACACACGGGTGGAACGCACCTCTGCACCGACCATGCCAAGTGACTTCCAGATCATGTGACCGGCCTCATGCCAAGCCCAAACACTTTATAAATAGCGCACGGAGGACACACACCATGTGATCCAGCGCCAGCCCAGAGAGGCAGCCACATCATGGTAATTATCAAGTTGTTTTACCTCTGGATGCTCATGGGCTATATTGTTTAATCCTGTACATTATCCCCTCTGATGCATACCTGAACCTTGTGCAGCATTCCCTCTGTCAGCCTGCAAGTTAACTTTGGGACATTCCCACAACCTTATAACACAGATCATTATTTGTTGATTCCAGATTTAACTGCATTATAGTGTCACCTCAAATCCAGATTATGTCATGGCATTGGGTATTTTATATCCCCCCCCTTTTTTTTTTTTTGTACTATATTAGTTTTTTCTATGTTTATTATTTCATGCTATCTATGCTATGCTTTCTACAAACCGGATTCCAAAAAAGTTGGGACACTAAACAAATTGTGAATAAAAACTGAATGCAATGATGTGCAGATGGCAAATGTTAATATTTTATTTGTAATAGAACGTAGTTAACAGATCAAACGTTTAATCCGAGTAAATGTATAATTTTAAAGGAAAAATACGTTGATTCAAATTTACACGGTGTCAACAAATCCCCAAAAAGTTGGGACAAGTAGCAATAAGTAGTGATGAGCGGGAGGTGGCATATTCGATTTCGCGATATTTCACGAATATTCGAATGAATATTCGTGTTATATTCGTCGAAATCGAATATTCGTAATTATTCCAATTATCGCGAATAATATACGATTTTTTTTTTTCGCGTATTGCGATTATTTATCTTGATAGTATAAGGCAACGTTCCTATGCTAATTGACTATGGCTAGGCTAATATGTGTATTTTACGAAATTTCGTGATTTGCTCTAACTTCGTCTCTTAGAATATTACGAATATTCTAAAAGACGAAGTTAGAGCAATATTACGAAATTTCGTAAAATACACATATAGATTGTAATTTAGCTAATATAGTGCTATAATCCCTTTTTTGCCTCTAAATTTTTTTTGCCTCTTCTGAACTTAAGTTTTGTAAAATATGTGCACTATTAAAAAATATTACTATAGCAGTATATTAGCTTAAATACAATCTATGTGTATTTTACGAAATTTCGTAATATTGCTCTAACTTCGTCTTTTAGAATATTCGTAATATTCTAAAAGACGAAGTTAGAGCAATATTAAGAACATTTGCAAAAGCCGAAATTGCGATGCGAGTTATATAATACGAAATAATCGCATGAAGATTTCAACTTAGCACTGCTATATTCCATATTCTAGCCTAGTATGGAATATAGCTGTGCTAAGTTAGCACTGCTATATTCCATACTAGGCTAGAATATGGAATATAGCAGTGCTAAGTTGAAATCTTCATGCGATTATTTCGTATTATATTACTCGCATCGCAATTTCGGCTTTTGCAAATGTTCTTAATATTGCTCTAACTTCGTCTTTTAGAATATTACGAATATTCTAAAAGACGAAGTTAGAGCAATATTACGAAATTTCTAAAAGACGAAGTTAGAGCAATATTACGAAATTTCGTAAAATACACATAGATTGTATTTAAGCTAATATACTGCTATAGTAATATTTTTTAACAGTGTACATATTTTACAAAACTTAAGTTCAGAAGAGGCAAAAAAAATTTAGAGGCAAAAAAAGGGATTATAGCACTATATTAGCTAAATTACAATCTATATGTGTATTTTACGAAATTTCGTAATATTGCTCTAACTTCGTCTTTTAGAATATTCGTAATATTCTAAAAGACGAAGTTAGAGCAATATTAAGAACATTTGCAAAAGTCGAAATTGCGATGCGAGTAATATAACACGAAATAATCGCATGAAGATTTCAACTTAGCACTGCTATATTCCATATTCTAGCCTAGTATGGAATATAGCAGTGCTAACTTAGCCCTGCTATAGTCCATATTAGGCTAGAATATGGAATATAGCAGTGCTAAATTGAAATCTTCATGCGATTATTTTGTGTTATATTATTCGCATCGCAATTAGCGAAATTTCGTAAAATACACATATAGATTAGATTGTAATTTAGCTAATATGGAATATAGCAGTAAGTTGAAAACGCCACTGACTGGAGCAGCCAGGAAGCCAGGAATCCAAAGGACAGGTAAGAACAACTTTAGAGAAGTGGGAAAGAAAAAAATATAATAATAAAAATAAAAAAAACGAATATTCGAATTCGCGAATATATAGAACGATATTCTAAATATTCGCGAAATCTCGAAATTGCGATATTCGAGAAAAAAATTCGCAATTCGAATATTCGCGCTCAACACTAGCAATAAGAGGCTGGAAAAAGTAAATTTGAGCATAACGAAGAGCTGGAAGACCAATTAACACTAATTAGGTCAATTGGCAACATGATTGGGTATAAAAAGAGCTTCTCAGAGTGGCAGTGTCTCTCAAAAGCCAAGATGGGTAGAGGATCACCAATTCCCACAATGTTGCGCAGAAAGATAGTGGAGCAATATCAGAAAGGTGTTACCCAGCGAAAAATTGCAAAGACTTTGCATCTATCATCATCAACTGTGCATAACATCATCCGAAGATTCAGAGAATCTGGAACAATCTCTGTGCGTAAGGGTCAAGGCCGTAAAACCATACTGGATGCCCGTGATCTCCGGGCCCTTAAACGACACTGCACCACAAGCAGGAATGCTACTGTAAAGGAAATCACAGAATGGGCTCAGGAATACTTCCAGAAACCATTGTCAGTGAACACAATCCACCGTGCCATCCGCCGTTGCCAGCTGAAACTCTACAGTGCAAAGAAGAAGCGATTTCTAAGCAAGATCCACAAGCTCAGGCGTTTTCACTGGGCCAGGGATCATTTAAAATGGAGTGTGGCAAAATGGAAGACTGTTCTGTGGTCAGACGAGTCACGATTCGAAGTTCTTTTTGGAAATTTGGGACGCCATGTCATCCGGACCAAAGAGGACAAGGACAACCCAAGTTGTTATCAACGCTCAGTTCAGAAGCCTGCATCTCTGATGGTATGGGGTTGCATGAGTGCGTGTGGCATGGGCAGCTTGCATGTCTGGAAAGGCACCACCAATGCAGAAAAATATATTCAGGTTCTAGAACAACATATGCCCCCATCCAGACGTCATCTCTTTCAGGGAAGACCCTGCATTTTTCAACAAGATAATGCCAGACCACATTCTGCATCAATCACAACATCATGGCTGCATAGGAGAAGGATCCGGGTACTGAAATGGCCAGTCTGCAGTCCAGATCTTTCACCTATAGAGAAAATTTGGCGCATCATAAAGAGGAAGGTGCAACAAAGAAGGCCCAAGACGATTGAACAGTTAGAGGCCTGTATTAGACAAGAAAGGGAGAGCATTCCTATTTCTAAACTTGAGAAACTGGTCTCCTCGGTCCCCAGATGTCTGTTGAATGTTGTAAGAAGAAGGGGAGATGCAACACAGTGGTGAAAATGGCCTTGTCCCAACTTTTTGGGGATTTGTTGACACCATGAAATTCTAATTCAACATATTTTTCCATTAAAATGGTACATTTTCTCAGTTTAAACTTTTGTTCCGTGATTTATGTTCTATTCTGAATAAAATATTAGAAGTTGGCACCTCCACATCATTGCATTCAGTTTTTATTCACGATTTGTATAGTGTCCCAACTTTTTTGGAATCCGGTTTGTATATGTATCTTGTTATGTTTATCCATACCTGACACTTATGTACCCGGTCACTCACGGAATTTGTATTATTGTTCTCTCTAGATAATAGACCGCTGAAGAAGGCCTTCACTGGCCGAAACGTCCGGTCGCTATAGCTCTCAAATGTGATTACTGTAAATTTCCTATGAAGGAACTGGATCATGAACTTTATGTAATGTTTTATAAATAACTAACTAGTTGCAGACAAAAGAGACTGTGTGCCGCAATTCTCTACTGCTTAAATACGACTAACAAGTCCTTGCTGGCACCAGCAATAACGTTGTGCGGTGCTTCACCTCCACAACAGTGAAACCATAAAAATCTTAACATGGGGTGATTCTGATTTACAGAATTGTGTTCAGTTACCCAACTCCCGCATCTTCTGGACATCTTCATCTGAACTCCCTCACCCGCAACTTTCCATGGCTTTTCCTTCTTCCCCTCCAGAACACTTGGTCTTTCTCTCTTGCCTTCTTCAGGATTTTGCCATCTTATAACAGCATCTTACTGCCCCTTGTCTCCAGCAACCCTTTTGAAAATTTTAAGGGCCCCCCAGTAACCTGGTAGTCACATCCCATTTTATTTGATGCCTACATAATAGACAGGCAAATACATATAGGCATCATTCTAAACAGGTGGTTAACAAAGCCGATATTATGAATTAAACATGCAAAAAGCTTCACGTCGGAAAAGTAAATTGGCACATCCCTTTAGGGAAGGTGCCGGTAGAGTGTTTTAAAGTTATATGATTTCCACATCTATACATCTGTCACTAACAGCAGTCTCCATTGCCACGTCTATGCAAGATACATGAAATTGTATTATGTCTGCCACCGCAGGCCCAGTTTGTTGGCGAATGTTGGCGAATAAAGGCCAGTCTGTTCTGCCTGAGCTGTTTTATATCTGCAGTATGTGTGCCTACTTTTTCTAATTAGGTGTTAGGTAACATAGCGTACCAGAGATGGAATAGCAAAAACCACAGGAGGACGGCATCCAACGTAAACTAGTTAAGATGAATTTATTCTTCCTCATTCCGCAGGAGCTGAGTATGCTCAGGCGATTGGATGAAGAACTGGGAAGAATGGCAGCAAAGGTGTCAGGGTATCTAGGTCTTGTGGCCATACTCTTCAAGACCTTGTGGCACGATAGACCTTGGTGATGGTGGTTGCAGTGACACTGGGTTTGCTGCTTCACGTCAAGGAATAACACATTAGAAACAACTAAAAGGTTCCGCAACTTTTCAATATACTTTGGGCATTAACACCAAATTTATTAAGAGTTATTTGCCCTAAATTTGATGCATTTCCACCTGTCTAAAATCCAGAAACTCAATTCTATAAGCAGGCATAGATTTGCATCAAAATGTCCACCATTTTCAGACTTTCTTCTTAAAGGGTTTTTCCAGGACTATATTCCTTTTTAAGTAACCCCTGGAGCATGTGGTACCTAATGAAATTAAATTTGGTCCCTGTCGCTCCATTGAGTTACCCTGGCTTTGTTTTGTTTTCTTCCATTCCTCTGTCAATGACTGGCCTCAGTGGTGGCATGCCCTCGAAGTGGCACGTTACTACTGGGTCTTGTGCCTTTTGGGAACAAGTCAACACTGAGGCCAGTCATTGCCTTCAATAGTGCACATGACCCTATCCAAACCCCATATGGAAAGATCGCCATACGACACCACGGCGCTGGAACAGAGCAACGGGGAGCCAATGAAGTCAATGAATGTATCCTCAGACAGCAGAGCAGGAGTCTCCTGTCCCCTAAGGCCACACAAAGGTTCAGTACCTTATGCTTATAATCAGAGATGAGCAAAGTTCTTAAAAATTCAGTTCGGCAGCTTCACCAAATTTTACCCAAAAAATTGCTTTGTGACAAATTACTTACGCCTTTTTTTAAAATAGTGGCGATTGCGCCGTCCTCGTCACTGAACCCCTCCGATGCCCCTGATCGCAGCATCTGAGATCAATATTAAAGCATTTTACTTACCTCATCCATTTAAGCGCGATGAGGCTACCGCAGCCATGTTGCTTGAAATCCAGTGCGAAATCTCACGCGGCGTGTGAGGACGTCATCATGTCGCCTGGCGTGGTGAGTTCATATGTCACTAGGCATGAGATTTCACTTGGGATCTTCAAGCAAGATGGCCGCAGTGGCTTTTTTGCACTCAAATGGATGAGGTAAGTATGATTTTTAAAATTTTTACCGCCATTTCAGGGACTACGAAGCATGAGAAAATTCAGCTTTAAGCGAAAATAATTTTTCGCAAAATTTTGATCGAAGTCCACTTCGTTAACTACGATTCACTCAACACTACTTATACAAGGATGTAATCACACTAGATGCAGCCAGTCACGAGGGTGTCACCACCTATCGCTGACCTATCGCTGACCCTGTTGTGCCTATGGTCAGAAGGTCGCTCGGTTTCTCAAGAGATCGCTCCATGACCTAGTGGTGGGAATGGATTCCAGTCCAGGTTTTCCTGCTTAGGTTTGCAATCCTTTTTGTCCCATTCAGGAATCTGTAGCTTTTCCTTTCAGCTGTTCTCTGTCAGCCACATATTCTCACTATCTGCTTCCCTTGTTGCCAGATATAGACCTTTTTTTCCATATCTTCTATTCTGACCTCAGGTGGAGTTGGAGTTGCTGTGGAGCTGTTGGAGCAGTTGGAACTGGTGCTGTTGGATCTCTGGTTCTCTCCTGTTGTCGTCTCCCTTCGTGGATTGTATGTGATATTAATGGTGTTTGTCCTTTCCCTGTTGTTTACCCTAGCTGTCAGTGGTGAGGACTAGTGCTTCCACCACCCTACTCACTACCTAGGGCTTATTTCAGGGTAAGTCAGGGACAAGGCACGTAATCGGTGTACGGGTTAGCAGTCCGTCTAGAGACGTCAGGGCAGCCAGGTGCCAGTGCTAGATGAGTTAGGGGTCACCACTCCTGCCTCTCCCTAGTGAAAGAGTACTCCCCTTCCCTCCCCTCTGCGCTGCACGTCTGTTACCTGCCTAATCAGACGTGATACCTTACTATAGAAGTGAATGTCAGTGTATGGTCGTCCTTTTTAGCTGATAACTGCAACCAATGCAGACAATTTATGGATATTGCTTCCATAGCGCCAACATATCTTGCAGCAAAAAGGGATAACATATACTGGTGTAAAACATGCAGTAAATGACCCCCATTGTTGCTGTTCACATCAGTCTTTGTGGCCAATGGGGTTAAAACTTTTTTTTTTGGAAGAAGCCTACAGAAACATAGGGAGAATATACAAAGTCCACGCAGATGTCGTCCTTGGTTGCATCGAAACCCAAGAATCCAGTGTTGTAAAGTAACCATGATCAAAACAGTCTGGGTTCCAGGATCATTAAATATCAGACGTCCCCCACATTGACATGAACATGTGTCCTCACCTGTATCTGTTGATCTTCCTCGAGCCCGGCTGTTTATTTGTGCATGTGCTATGCACCTGTCCGGAGCATCTCCACATGGTGGCTTTATTATAGGGTCTCCCCGTAATAACAGCGCGGTTCTACCTGCGTCACACGGGGTTAATCACGATTATAAATCTAAACCATTTGAACAAACAACCTTCAGCCCTGACCCCAGGTATTTGAAGGACTTAACACCTCCCATAGTTGTACTTGTTACCAGATGTGGCTATAAACCTGTGCCCGGCCTCTAGTGTGCGGTGCTCTGCTGGCTGCGGTTGCTCCAGAACTTACTTGTTGAGTTCATTTGTTTAAGGTTGTGCGTCAAACGTCACCGTGAAGCCAAGATGATACTGAGGGGGTGGGTGAGTCACAATTGCAGATTCTGAGGGGACTTGCAAATCGCTGTTCCTGACAACAGCCATCTGGGGAGGCACAGGGCTTCCGTCACGTATATCCAAGGGGTTAAACTGAATATAACTTTGCACCATCTGGTAGCATTGTGTGATGGGTATTACTATACAGACAGTGCTTCTTATTATATAACCCATGTGATTGGTACTACTAAATATACAATATTATGATTATATACAAGTGGTATGACTGGTACTACTATATAGACAATAAGATGAGTATATATAGAGGATATGACTGGTACTGCTATATAAACTGTATAATGAGTATTTATATATAGATGATATGACTGGTACTACTATATTGACAATATGATGAGTATATATAGATGATATGACTTGTACTGGTATATAGACAATATGATAAGTATACATTGAGGATATGACTGGTACTACTATCTATAGGTGGTATGACTAGTAATACTATATAGAGAATATCACGAGTATTTATATATAAGTGGTATGACTAGAACTACTACAGTTGCAAGAAAAAGTATGTGAACCCTTTGGAATGATATGGATTTCTGCACAAATTGGTCATGAAATGTGATCTGATCTTCATCTAAGTCACAACAATAGACAATCACAGTCTGCTTAATCTAATAACACACAAAGAATTAAATGTTACCATGTTTTTATTGAACACACCATGTAAACATTCACAGTGCAGGTGGAAAAAGTATGTGAACCCCTAGACTAATAACATCTCCAAGAGCTAATTGGAGTGAGGTGTCAGCCAACTGGAGTCCAATCAATGAGATGAGATTGGAGGTGTTGGTTACAGCTGCCCTATAAAAAACACACACCAGTTCTGGGTTTGCTTTTCACAAGAAGCATTGCCTGATGTGAATGATGCCTCGCACAAAAGAGCTCTCAGAAGACCTACGATTAAGAATTGTTTACTTGCATAAAGCTGGAAAGGGTTATAAAAGTATCCCCAAAAGCCTTGCTGTTCATCAGTCCACGGTAAGACAAATTGTCTATAAATGGAGAAAGTTCAGCACTGCTGCTACTCTCCCTAGGAGTGGCCGTCCTGTAAAGATGACTGCAAGAGCACAGCGCAGACTGCTCAATGAGGTGAAGAAGAATCCTAGAGTGTCAGCTAAAGACGTACAAAAGTCTCTGGCATATGCTAACATCCCTTTTATCTACGATACGTAAAACACTAAACAAGAATGATTTCATGGGAGGATACCACAGAGGAAGCCACTGCTGTCCAAAAAAAACATTGCTGCATGTTTGCAGTTTGCACAAGAGCACCTGGATGTTCCACAGCAGTACTGGCAAAATATTCTGTGGATAGATGAAACCAAAGTGGAGTTGTTTGGAAGAAGCACACAACACTATGTGTGGAGAAAAAGAGGCACAGCACACCAACATCAAAAACTCATCCCAGCTGTGAAGTATGGTGGTGGGGGCATCATGGTTTGGGGCTGCTTTGCTGTGTCAGGGCCTGGACGGATTGCTATCATCAAAGGAAAAATTTATTCCCAAGTTTATCAAGACATTTTGCAGGAGAACTTAAGGCCATCTTTCCACCAGCGGAAGCTCAACAGAAGATGGGTGTTGCAACAGGACAACGACCCAAAGCATAGAAGTAAATCAACAACAGAATGGCTTAAACAGAAGAAAATACGCCTTCTGGAGTGGCCCAGTCAGAGTCCTGACCTCAACCCGATTGAGATGCTGAGGCATGACCTCAAGAAAGCGATTCACACCAGACATCCCAAGAATATTGCTGAACTGAAACAGTTCTGTAAAGAGGAATGGTCAAGAATTACTCCTGACCGTTGTACACGTCTGATCTGCAACTACAGGAAACGCTTGGTTGAAGTTATTGCTGCCAAAGGAGGTTCAACCAGTTATTAAATCCAAGGGTTCAGATACTTTTTCCACCTGCACTGTGAATGTTTACATGGTGTGTTCAATAAAAACATGGTAACATTTAATTATTTGTGTGTTATTAGTTTAAGCAGACTGTGATTGTCTATTGTTGTGACTTAGATGAAGATCAGATCACATTTTATGACCAATTTGTGCAGAATTCCATATCATTCCAAAGGGTTCACATACTTTTTCCACCTGCACTGTGAATGTTTACATGGTGTGTTCAATAAAAACATGGTAACATTTAATTCTTTGTGACTTAGATGAAGATCAGATCACATTTTATGACCAATTTGTGCAGAAATCCATATCGTTCCAAAGGGTTCACATACTTTTTCTTGCAACTGTATATAAACAATATGATGAGCATACACAAATTATATCACTGGTAATACTATATAGACAATGAGTATTTATATATAGGTGGTGTGACTGGCATTAAAGGCATTATTAAGCACTTTGACTGGCATTACTATGTATTCAACCTGACAAGTATTACTTTATAGATAGCATGAAGAGTGTTATGATACAGGTGGTATGTTGGATATTATTATTAGAGATGAGCGAATCGAAGCTGACGAAGTGGAATTCGATCCAAATTTCAGGAAAAATTTGATTCGCTCTGAAGCCGAATTTCCTCTTTATTCGTGGTAACGAATCCCATCTTTCCTAAAATGGCTGCTGCATGTGTGAGGACATGGAGCAAGGAACTCTGGGAAGGAGGGATCACCCATAATGCCATGCATGCAGCCAATCAGCAGCCAGCCAGCCCTGTGATGTCACAGCCCTATAAATAGCATCAGCCATCTTGGATTCTGCCATTTTCCAGTGTACACTTAGTGCAGGGAGAGACGTCAGCAGGCGCTAGGGACAGTGGTAGAAAAGACTTCATTGTGCTAAAAAAAATTACAAGTGCAGGGAAAGGATAGGGAGGAATCATTCCACAGTATTTATGTAGAACAGGGTTCAGTATGGGAGATTACAGCCTGGGTAATAGGACCAATCCTATTACACCTTGCTGCACTGACTGGGGACCCAAATTGCCATTATACAGCTCGGTTTATTACAAGGAAATATTTATACGTCTTATTTGCCCTTTTGTGGCATGTATAAGTGGAAATATATATATATATATATATATATATATATATATACTTGCCGTTCAGTGGTGCACTTATATGTTTTAAAGCCCTTTTTTGTGTGTGTGGCGAAACCAACCTCGCCACGGTGTTTTGGAGGGGGCTGTTTGAAGGCCTCTTGCCTCAGGATTATGGCCCATAGTAACTTTAAAGGAGAAAACAGACCGGCCGCACAGCTTAAATCTGTCTGTAGAATTGTATTTTATGTTATTATGCGTTCGGTTAAATTGTATGTTATGTGAGGGCACCCAGATAGCTAATATTATTATATTCGTGTATTCTGAGTGCCATTCACCTAATTATATGCACTCAGACTTGAGCTATCTGGGGATATGTTAAATGTCTGTGTTTGCTGTGGGGGTGTGCCATTGTGTGTTTAAATGGTGATGTCTGTCCTGTTGTCTCCACATGTGTATTGGTGACCTTCCTTTGTGAGATAATTGGATTGCCCTCGGTTGTCTCCCAGGCAGAGAGGAGGAAACCATGATGCATTGTGGGGATATGTTGTATCTGTTCTGTGTCGCAGTCTCCCTTCTGGTCCTCTAGGGGGCGGGAACAATTGGTTGCTGTACTTGCATTGTGTGTGTTGTAAGGTATTGATTGGTTGGATTTCAAAACCCTGTGGGCAGTACTATGTATGTTTCTTATGAATAAAAGAGGTTGTACTTGAAGTACAGTGAGAGCACTGCTTGACCCTCAACACGGAGCCTTGTCTCATTATTGGGGGGATTCCCTGTATGCTGTTGGAGACTGATTGCCAGGAGTGTAAGCTGATTGGATGCTTTTCCTGTTCGTCTGCTGACAGCTATTTGTGAGGTTCCAGTTTGGAGTGCTATTTTGCATCCAGTTCGGGAGGTTGTTGTTCTGCAGTAGCTGTGCCTGTCTCTCAGAAAGGGGCATATCGCCTAAACGGATTTTAACCCCTTGTCTGCTGAAACGGTCCGTTACATTGGTGGCAAGCAGCGGGATCGTTCCTACAGCCAGAAGGACAGCTACAGGAGACACCATTTCTGTGGATTCTACAATTTAAGGGCAACGCATGTCTCAGTACAGCGACCCTAAAAGCACCAGGATGGAACCAGCAGTGGAGTACAGATACTCTGTGGAGGAATTTGACTGTATGATGTGGTTGCGGCTGAACTTCTTCGGACCAAATCCAGCTGAGAAATACGTGAAGTTCGTGAGGAGTCTAGTGTCTAAGACCCTACTATACCGGGCAGAAGGTGACGGTCAGCTGCCACGTTGGGTGGACCTCCATCGGAAGTTACGGTTGCGGGACAGTGGGAGCCCAGTCTCCATTCCCCAGCAGCAGTGTGAAGTGCAGGGAGGGGAGAGCAACGGCCTCCCTCCCCAGCGGCAGGCTGAGTTACAGGGGGCAGAGGTAGTTGTTCCTGCCCCCCAGCAGCAGCATGATTTTTTGGGAATTGGGAGCCTAGTCTCCATTCCCCAGCGGCAGTGTGAAGTGCAGGGAGAGGAGAGCAGCGGCCTCCCTCCCCAGCGGCAGGCTGAGTTACAGGGGGCAGAGGTAGTTGTTCCTGCCCCCCAGCAGCAGAGTGATATGCCGGGAAGGCAGTGTGAAGTGCAGGGAGAGGAGAGCAACGTCCTCCCTCCCCAGCGGCAGGCTGAGTTACAGGGGGCAGAGGTAGTTGTTTCTGCCCCCCAGCAGCAGCATGATTTTTTGGGAATTGGGAGCCCAGTCTCCATTCCCCAGCGGCAGGCGGAGTTACAGGGGGCAGAGACAGTCGGTCCTGTCCCCCAGCGGCAGAGTGTCCTACAGGGAATAGAGAGCCCAGTCTCCTTTCCCCAGCAGCAGGACACTGTATTGGGAGCGGAGGCGGTCGGTCGCCCTCCCCAGCGGCTGGAAGTATGTATGGGAGAGGAGCACGTTACCCCCTCTTCCCAGCGGCAGCTTAACGCACCAGGGGGAGACAGTAAGCCCCACAACAGTGCAGATGGGACCGTGGTCTCTGCACTTACAGCACAGGGGGTAGGGACAGTTGGTCCTGCCCCCCAGCAACAGGGCTGTTTAGCCAAAGGGGAGACAGTCGGTTTCTCCCTCCAACAACCAGACTCCAACCAGGCTTCTTCCATGGTAGCGCTGGTACCAGGGCAGAGTCCCGCTGATCCCTGCCCACAAAGCAACCTCCACTCCAAGCCACGGAGACACTCAGAGACCGGTAGTACCAGCTACCAATATAACCTTGGTGGATTCACTGGACATAGACAGCCTACTAAATTCAACAGGTCCAGTATTGGGTTGTGGGTGGGCTGCCAGACTAACTCAGGTACCGACCGGCGTGAGGTCAGGTATCTGGTTAGTCTTCCCTGGGGGGGGGGAGATGTGTGGTGAAACCAACCTCGCCACGGTGTTTTGGAGGGGGCTGTTTGAAGGCCTCTTGCCTCAGGATTATGGCCCATAGTAACTTTAAAGGAGAAAACAGACCGGCCGCACAACTTAAATCTGTCTGTAGAATTGTATTTTATGTTATTATGCGTTCGGTTAAATTGTATGTTATGTGAGGGCACCCAGATAGCTAATATTATTGTATTCGTGTATTCTGAGTGCCATTCACCTAATGATATGCACTCAGACTTGAGCTATCTGGGGATATGTTAAATGTCTGTGTTTGCTGTGGGGGTGTGCCATTGTGTGTTTAAATGGTGATGTCTGTCCTGTTGTCTCCACATGTGTATTGGTGACCTTCCTTTGTCCTGAGAGATAATTGGATTGCCCTCGGTTGTCTCCCAGGCAGAGAGGAGGAAACCATGATGCATTGTGGGGATATGTTGTATCTGTTCTGTGTCGCAGTCTCCCTTCTGGTCCTCTAGGGGGCGGGAACAATTGGTTGCTGTACTTGCATTGTGTGTGTTGTAAGGTATTGATTGGTTGGATTTCAAAACCCTGTGGGCAGTACTATGTATGTTTCTTATGAATAAAAGAGGCTGTACTTGAAGTACAGTGAGAGCACTGCTTGACCCTCAACACGGAGCCTTGTCTCATTATTGGGGGGATTCCCTGTATGCTGTTGGAGACTGATTGCCAGGAGTGTAAGCTGATTGGATGCTTTTCCTGTTCGTCTGCTGACAGCTATTTGTGAGGTTCCAGTTTGGAGTGCTATTTTGCATCCAGTTCGGGAGGTTGGTGTTCTGCAGTAGCTGTGCCTGTCTCTCAGAAAGGGGCATATCGCCTAAACGGATTTTAACCCCTTGTCTGCTGAAACGGTCCGTTACAGTGTGTATTAGTGGGGGGGGGGGAGGGCTTATTGACCGTTGTGTGGTAAAGTGAGAAAATTACAGACTTTTTTGAGGTGTTTAAATTTCCTTTTTATTTATTATTCTGATCTAACAGTATGTCAGACAGAGAAGTGCCAGGTCCTGCACAGGGGAGTGGCAGAGGCCTAAATGTTTCTGGCGCAGGCACAGGTCGCAGCAGAGTAAGGGGGCGTGGCAGCAGGAGTTGCAGAGAGAGGCGTGAGCTCCCGGTGTCATCTAGCGGTCGTGTCTTGACTAGTAATCCAGCGGTTCTTGAATGGTTGACTCGGTCATCTCTGTTTTGGATCCACTCCTGTTTTTTTGTGGCATTAGCAATACTGATGGATTACTGACCAAATGCTGACCGAGTGAAGGTGGATGCTCCACAGACAGGATCCATTTTTACTGTTCTGACGGATCAAAGGAAGGGCAAAATAATCACTGACGTCAATAAAAACTTACTACTGACACCCTCTCCACTCTGTCGGGGGGGCTCTACTTGTATAAGCATTTAATAGAACAGGTTTTGTAGACATCTATGTGGAATCAGCTGACGGTGTAAAAGGAGTGCGCTTCTTCTAGACACTAACATTGACCTGTAAGGCAGAGTTCATACTTGAGTTATTTGGCCGGTTTTGGCCCCGTGACTGCCCTAATAAGTGAAGTGTGCAGTGATTCTAAGAGCGATGCCTGTCATCCGCATGTCATACTGACTCTACACCACTATAAACGCTCCCTGCAGCCAGGAAATAGCCGTTTTTCAACGAAGTTTGCCACAAATAAATTCGGATCGAACGTAATTGTTTCAAAATATTCGGTAAACCGGCCGAATTGAATTCTTGAAAAATTCGCTCATCTCTAAATATTGTATAGAAATATGATAGGTATATAAAGATGATATAATAAGTATTAATATGTAGACAATAAGATAGTTGTTATTATATACACAAGATGACTGATATTACTGTATATTCAACATGTGTGCAGTGCACCAAGAGTCATAGCTAATCCGTTCTGTTGGCTGTAGAGTTACTATGCGTCAGTATTACAGGCAGGTTTAATTTATCGCCACGTACACTGTATATACTGTAAGTGTGCAATGCCCCAAGATTCATAGCTAAGCCTATCTGTTAGCTGTAGAGTTACTGTGCATCACTATTACAAGCAGGTCTAATTTATTGCTGTGTACATAAGTGTGCAGTGCAACAAGATTCATAGCTAATCTGATCTGTTAGCTGTAGAGTTATTGTGCATCATTATTACAGGCAGGACTCATTTATCACCATTTATATAAGTGTGCAGTACACCAAGATTCATAGCTAATCTATTCTGTTAGCTGTAAAGTTACTGTGTGTCAGTATTTCAGGCAGGACTCATTTATTGCCATGTACATAAGTGTGCAGTGCAACAAGATTCATAGCTAATCTGTTCTGTTAGCTGTAGAGTTACTGTGCATCAGTATTACAGGCCACTGTTACAGGCAGGTCTAATTTATCTCAGTGTACATAACTGTGCAGTGCACCAATATTCATAGCTAACCTGTTCTGTTGTGCGATACAGTTGTTATACACTATGGCCAACAGACAGGTTCCTGGCCCCTCGAAAGGAATGGGCAGTAGCAAAAAAAAAATGCTATAGTCGGCACAAGGAGCAGCAGAAGAAGGTAGCAGCCGCAGCAACAGGCCATAGCTGCCACTGTCATTCAGTGTTTGTGTTTTGACCAACAATCCAGCTGTACTGAAATAGTTGACTTGTTCTTCACAGTCATCTCAAGTTACAACAGGTACACACAGCCAGGAATCTGTGGGTTCATCTGAAACGAAGCTTAGCTGGCATGGCAAAGGACAGTGGTGTTGCTAGGGCTGGTGTCACCCGATGCGGTATAAAATGGTGTCACCCCGCCCCCCCAAGCAATAATTTTTTAGCCATATATGGGGGTGATACTGCCGTAGGGGGCATCCTTTAGCTCAGCAGACCCCCCTCCCCAAAGGTTAGAGCTCTAGAACCCCTGGCAGCAGCTCACCTAGGTCAGGTGCACCCCACTTTTACTGGCTGGCTGACCGAGGCACCAAATGCTGTTCAATTTCTTCTGGTGACTGCTTCTTCGTGTGGTCATCGTGTTCTTACCTGTGCGGACGAGTAACGTAGGGGACGTCCATCAAGTTCTGCCCTGTCGCTTGGCGCCGCTGACGTCCCTTTACGTCCTTCACATATTCTCAGTTCACTTCTGCACTTATATGTGTTGAAGTGGCCTATTTTAGTACAGAAATAAAAATATGTATGCACTTAAATGTTGTAGTTATTTGTGGCAAAAGAGTTTAGTGGCCTATTTCAGTACAAAAAGCTAAATATATTCTCAGTTCACTTCTGCAGTTATACGGTATGTGTTGAAAGCGTTTAGTGGCTTATTTCAGTACAGAAAGAAAAAAATATTCTCAGTTCACTTCTGCGGTTGTATGTGTTAAAAGCGTGCATTGGCTAATTTCAGTACAAAAATAAAAATATTAGTGTTGATTGAGCACCATAGTGCTTGGGGGCTCGGGTCGAACACATCGGGATGCTCGGGTGCTCGGAAGTCAATGGGTAAACCCGAGCATTAAACCAGGCACCCCTTGCTCTATAGAGGGGAAGGTGCCTGGTTCATATGAAAATGTCAGAAAATGATGGAAAAACCACTGAAATTGTTTGGGAACAGCATGGGGAGAATGTCTGGATGCATCTTGGACTTCCAGGTCGCTGCTGGGAACAATGTTGTCCGAGTAGTACGCCACTTTTACAGACTGACAATAATACACACAAAACCGAAGATAAAATCGATTTTAGAGGAAACATTGTTAGGAAACATTCTTTCCTGTATATTTACTTGTATATAAAGTGCAAGTGCTGCCAAAAATTACAAGGAAGAGGCCCTCCGATACAACCTATATATGTTCAGGTAGTGGGACTCCTACACTCATAAAGCCTATGCACTAAGTGAAAGGGCTGCTAAAAATTACAAGGAACCAGCACTTCAATACAACCTTTGTTACACATAAAGAAGGGCATCATACACACCCTTGAAAAATTATGATTGATGGCCTGATGGTGACCCTCAAAAACATAAGCAGCAAGCACCTGTTGATCTGACCATCTAAAACATTATGGGCAAAGGCCTGCTGCCGCTTTGGTGACTCTAGATAACCTGGGGCCGATCGCATGTCCCCATGATGGCGACGATCCATTCAGATGTCTGCCCTATCAAAATTCGATGTTATTTTCAGCGCCAACCACGTTGACCATGGGTAACGGGGAATCAGGGTTCGATTCTGGAGAGGGAGCCTGAGAAACGGCTACGGCTACCACATCCAAGCAAGGCAGCATGCGTGCAAATTACCTATTAGGTATAATTAGGTGACAGCCTGCAGGTGAGCTGACCCTGTAAAAGATTGTAGGTGAGGGCCTACAGGTGAGCTGACCCTCTAAAACTTTATATGCGAGGGCCTACAGGTGATATGACCCTCTAAAAAATTATATGCGAGGGCCTGCTGCTGAGCTGACCCTCTAAAAAATTACATGCGAGGGCCTGCTGCTGTGCTGACCATTAAAAAAAATTATGGGAGAGTGCTTGCTGCTTAGCTGACTATTGAAAAAATGTACAGTGTTCAAAGCAGGCCGGGTCACCTGAGTACTCCAGCTAGAACTAATGGAATAGGACTCTGATTCTATTTTGTTGGTTTTCGGAACTGGGGCTATGATTAAGAGGGACGGCAGGGGGCATCTGTATTGCGCCGCTAGAGATAACATTCTTGGACCGGCGCAAGATGAACCAAAGCAAAAGCATTTGCCAAGAATGTTTTTATTAATCAAAAACAAAAGTTCGAAGACGATCAAATACCGTCGTAGTTCCGACCATAAACTATGACAACAGGCGATCCGGCGGCGTTATTCCCATGACCCGTCGAGCTGCTTCCGGGAAACCAAAGTCTTTGGGTTTCGGGGGGAGTAAGGTTTGAAAGCTGATAAAGTACACGGTACGTCACAGATACATTTTTGAAGTTCACACGTTACACTGCAGTTGTGGCCCTGGTAAGGTCACTGTCAGAAGCGGACACCGTCTACGGAAAAATTACAATGTATGTCACAGATAAATTATTGAAGCACACAAGTTACATTTAAGATGTGGCCCTAGTATGGTCACTGTCAGAAGTGAACACCATCTACGGAAAAACTACATTGTATGTTACAGATACATTTTTGAAGCGCACACGTTACACTGCAGATGTGGCCCTGGTAAGTTCACTGTCAGAAGCGGACACTGTTGACGGAAAAATTAAAATTTATGTCACAGATACATTTTTGAAGCGCACACGTTACACTGCAGATGTGGCCCTGGTAAGGTCACTGTCAGAAGCGGATAACATCTACGGAAAAAGTACACTGGATGTCACTGATATTTTAGGGATGCCTAGCTTTACACAGGAGATGTGGCGCAGCTAATCTCACTGTCCGCAGCGGACACCGTCTATTGAAAAAGTACACTGGATGTCACAGAAATTTTTGGGATGCGCACACTTTACACTGCAGATGTGGCGCAGCTAAACTCGCTATCCGCAGCGGTCACCGTCTTTTGAAAAAGTACACTGAATATCACGGATATATTTTTAGGATGCGCACGCTTTACACAGGAGATGTGGCGCAGCTAATCTCACTGTCCGCAGCGGACACCATCTATAGAAAAAGTACACTGGATGTTACAAATATTTTTTGGATGCACACAGTTTACACAGGAGATGTGGCGCGGATAATTTAACTGTCCGCAGTGGACACCGTCTGTGGAAAAAGTTCGCTGGATGTCACTGATATTTTTAGGGATGTGCACACATTACACAGGAGATGTAGCGCGGATAAATTTAACTGTCCGCAGCGGACACCGTCTATGGAAAAAGTACACTGGATGTCACGGATATTTTAGGGATGCGCACACTTTACACAGGAGATATGGGGCGGATAATTTAACTATCTGCAGCAGACACCGTCTACGGAAAAAAGTACACTGGATTTCACTAATATTTTAGGGATGCGCACACTTTACACAGGATATGTGGCGCAGATAATTTAACTGTCTGCAGCGGCCTATTAGACGCTATTTAGCACAGGATGCGCTAAAAATATATATTGCTGCTGTCACACACAATAGTCCTTAAAAGGACTTTTGGGTCTCTGAAAAGTTTTTTGTATAAAAATCTTCCTATTACACTCCCTACACTGTCAATCCCTTTCTATGCACAGCTCTCCCTAACACTGAGCAATTTAGCGCAGGTTGGGCTACAAACATACAGTATATTGCTGCTGTCACACACAATAGTCCTTACGAGGACTTTTGGGTCTCTAAATCATTTTTGTACAAAATAAATATTCAATTACACTCCCTACACTCTGTGTCCCTTCCTATGCTCAGCTCTCCCTGACTAATAATGAGCTGAACATGCGTCATTGGGTGCTATATAGCACCAGATGACACATTACAGCCAGCCAACATGGCTACTGGCATTACAGTGAGGGTAGTACTTACCTGCACGTTTATTGGCTGAAACATAAAACATGTGGGGAGGAGACTCGAGCATGGCGCTCGAGCACATGCAGTAATTTGAGTACTACCATGTGCTGAGCATCGAGATGCTTGAGCTGAACAGGTGTTTGGCCGAGCATGTTCGATCATCACAAAAAAAAAATTCTTAGTTCACTTCGGCGGTTATATGTGTTGAAATCGTTTAGTGGCCTATTTCAGTACAAAAAGAAAAATATATTCTCAGTTCACTTCAGCGGTTATATACTGTATGTTGAAAGCGTTTAGTGGCCTATTTCAGTACATAAAGAAAAATATATATGCACTTCACTGTTGCAGTTATTTGTGGCAAAAACATTTAGTGGCCTATTTCAGTACAGAAAGAAAAATATATTCTCAGTTCACTTCTGCGGTTATATGTGTTGAAAGCGTTTAGTGGCTTATTTCAGTACACAAAGGAAAATATATTATCAGTTCACTTCGGCGGTTAGATGTGTTGAAAGCGTTTAGTGGTCTATTTTATTACAAAAAGAAAAATATATTCTCAGTTCACTTCAGCGGTTATATGTGTTGCAAGTGTTTAGTGGCCTATTTCAGTACATAAAGAAAAATACATACGCACTTCACTGTTGCAGTTTTTTGTGGCGAAAGCATTTAGTGGCCTATTTCAATACAAAAAGATAAATATATTCTCAGTTCACTCCTGCGATTATATGTGTTGCAAGTGTTTAGTGGCCTATTTCAGTACAGAAAGAAAAATATATTTGCAGTTCACTTCTGCGGTTATGTGTGCTGAAAGCGTTTGGTGGCCTATTTCAGTACATAAAGAAAAATACATATGCACTTCACTGTTGCAGTTATTTGTGGCGAAAGCGTTTAGTGGCCTATTTTAGTACAGAAAGAAAAATATATTCTCAGTTCACTTCGGCGGTTATATGTGTTGAAAGCGTTTAGTGGCCTATTTCAGTACAGAAAGAAAAATATATTTGCAGTTCACTTCTGCGGTTATGTGTGCTGAAAGCGTTTGGTGGCCTATTTCAGTACATAAAGAAAAATACATATGCACTTCACTGTTGCAGTTATTTGTGGCGAAAGCGTTTAGTGGCCTATTTTAGTACAGAAAGAAAAATATATTCTCAGTTCACTTCGGCGGTTATATGTGTTGAAAGCGTTTAGTGGCCTATTTCAGTACATAAAGAAAAATACATACGCACTTCACTGTTGCAGTTATTTGTGGCGAAAGCTTTTAGTGGCCTATTTCAGTACAGAAAAAAATATATATTCTCAGCTCACTTCTGTGGTTATATGTGTTGCAAGCGTTTAGTGGCCTATTTCAGTACAGAAAGAAAAATATATTCGCAGTTCACTTCGACAGTTATATGTGCTAAAAGCGTTTAGTGGCCTATTTCAGTACAAAAAGAAAACTATATTCTCAGGTCACTTCTGCAGTTTTATGTGTTGAAAGCTTTTTGAGGCCTATTTCAGTACAGAATTAAAAATACATACGCACTTCACTGTTGCAGTTATTTGTGGTAAAAGCGTTTAGTGGCCTATTTCAGTACAGAAAGAAAAGTAAATTCTCAGTTCACTTCGGCGGTTATATGTGTTGAAAGCGTTTTGTGGCCTATTTTAGTACAGAAAGAAAAATATATTCTCAGGTAACTTCTGCGGTTATATGTGTTAAAAACATTTATTGACCTATTTCAGTACAAAAATTAAAATATATTCTCAGTTTACTTCGGCGGTTATATGTGTCGAAAGTGTTTTGTGGCCTATTTTAGTACAGAAAGAAAAATATATTCTCAGTTCACTGCGGCGCTTATATGTGTTGAAAGCATGGCTGGGAGTCATGGCTGGGCGGCAAAGCATGTTGAAAGCATGGTTGGGAGCATGGCTGGGTGGCAGCAGTGGGAGTTCTGGAGCCAAACGTGCCGGGAGTAGGCCACCAGCTTCGCAGCCGCCTACATGCCTAGGAAGTAGTGGTGCAGGGGCTCCCAGAAGCAGCGGCGGTAGCAGTCAGTCAGTCCGGACTGTTAGGGGAAAATCTTCTACTCGGCGGTGTGGCAGTTTTTTGTTAAGCCGCCGAAGGAGGTTAACGTGACCAAATGTAGAATATGTGGCAGAAGGTGAAACGTGGCCAGGGTGCCAATGTTGGCACCACAGACCTGCATCAACATATGCAGCGTCACCATATGTGGTATCCTGATGCTACCGCTGCAACTGCCATCTCCACACTATAAACAAAAAGGGTGTGGGAATTGGGTGTAACCCTGGGAAAGCGCCAATAAGTGTTACCTTTGTGGGACATTGGGGGTGACCCCACACCCAATTCCCACACCCTTTTTGCTCCTCTTTATTGACCTGCAGACCAGTCTGCAGGGTTGACCCTGCGTAGCAGCCTCTCCACGCCCCCGATTTTTTCCCCTTCCATCCCCTGGCGCCTCGAGTTACTTCAGGTCCCCTGGACACCTGCTTCACTGGATCCCTGTAACTCTCTATCTCCACACTATGTCATCATACTACTCTGTGGTATCCTGATGCTGCTGCTGCTACTGACATCTCCATACTATGTCACCTTGCAACTCTGTGGTATCCTGATGCTGCTGCTGTTACTGCCATTTGCATACTATGTCACCTTGCCACTGTGTGGTATCTTCCTGATGCTGCTGCTGCTGTCACCACCCCCAGACTCGTTCATTGTGCCACTCTGTGGCTTCCTCCTGATGCTTCTGCTGCCGCCACCTCCACACTCTGTCATTGGGCCATTCTGTGGTCTCTTCATGCTGCCGCCACCTCCAGACTCGGTTATTGTGCCACTTGGTGGCCTCCTCATACCGCTGCCACCTCCATTCTCGGTCATTATACCACTATGTGGCCTCCTCCGGATGCTGCTTCTGCCACCTCCTCTCTCTGTCATTGGACCACTTTGTGGTCTCCTCATACTGCCGCCACCTCCAGACTCGGTCATTGTGCCACTCGGTGGCCTCCTCATACTGCAGCCAACTCCAGACTCTGTCATTGTGCCACTTGGTGGCCTCTTTATACTGCTGCCACCTCCAGACTCTGTCATTGGGCCACTCGATGGCCTCCTCATACTGCTGCCAACTACAGACTCTGTTATTGTGCCACTCGATGGCCTCCTCATACTGCTGCCAACTCCACACTTGGTCATTGTACCACTCGGTGGCCTCCTCATAGTGCTGCCAACTCCAGACTCAGTCATTGTGCCACTCAGTGGCCTCCTCATACTGTTGCCACCTCCAGACTCTGTTATTGTACTACTCTGTGGCCTCCTCCTGATGCCGCTGCTGTCGCAAACTCCAGACTCTGTCATTGGGGCCACTCTGTGGTCTCTTTATGCTGCTGCCATCTCCACACTCTGTCAATGGGCCACTCTGTGGTCTCCTCTTGCTGCCGCCACCAGACTCGGTCATTGTGTACAGCTGCTTCTGCTGCTGCCACCTCCTCTCTCTGTCATTGGACCACTTTGTGGTCTCCTCATACTGCCGCCACCTCCAGACTCGGTCATTGTGCCACTCTGTGGCCTCCTCATACTGCAGCCAACTCCAGACTCTGTCATTGTGCCACTTGGTGGCCTCTTTATACTGCTGCCACCTCCAGACTCTGTCATTGGGCCACTCGATGGCCTCCTCATACTGCTGCCAACTACAGACTCTGTTATTGTGCCACTCGATGGCCTCCTCATACTGCTGCCAACTCCACACTTGGTCATTGTACCACTCGGTGGACTCCTCATACTGCTGCCAACTGCAGACTCTGTCATTGTGCCACTTGGTGGCCTCTTCATACTGCTGCCACTTCCAGACTCTGTCATTGTGCCACTTGGTGGCCTCTTCATACTGCCGCCAACTCCAGACTCTGTCATTGGGCCACCCTGTGGTCTACTCATGCTGCTGCCAAATCCAGAATCTGTTATTGTGCCACTCGATGGCCTCCTGATACTGCTGCCAACTCCAGACTTGGTCATTGTACCACTCAGTGGCCTCATACTGCTGCCAACTCCAGACTCGGTCATTGTGCCACTCAGTGGCCTCCTCATACTGCTGCCAACTCCACACTTTGCCTTCATGCCACTCTGTGGCCTCCTCATGCTGCTGCCACCTCCACAATCTTTCATCGTCGTGCCACTCTGTGGCCTCCTGATGCTGACGTCACCTCCAGACTCTGTCATTGGAACACTCTATGGTCTCCTCATGCTGCTTCCACCTCACCACTATGTCATAGGGCAACTTTATGGACTTCTCATGCTTTTCCCACCTTCCCCACTTCATGACTGGGCCACTATTGCCTTTCAGCCTGCCTGACATTATCAGGTAATTGACCTTTTTTCTGATCTGTCAGAATGAAAGAAAAATTTGATGCACAATGGATCCTGTTTGTGTAGCAGATGTAAGGCCTATATGGTCCCATCAGAATTGGCTTATGAGTTGGTAGCCAAAAGCAGGAGTGGGTACAAAACACAGAAATATTCCATTCACGTGTCATCTCTGTTTTAGATCCACTCCTGTTTTTTTTGGCATTAGCAATACTGATGGATTATTGAGCAAATGCTGACTGAGTGATGGTGGATGCTTCACAGACAGGATCCGTTTTTTGTGGGTTATTGTTATGACGAATCAGAGGAAGGGCAAAATAATCAGTGACGTCAACACAAACTTACTGCTGACACCCTCTCCACTCTGTCAGGGGGCTCTACTTGTATACGCGTTTAATAGAACAGGTTCTGTAGACATCTATGTGGAATCAACTGATGACGGTGTAACAGGAGTGCGCTTCTTCTTGGCGCTAGCATCGACCTATAAGGCTGAGTTCATACTTGAGTTATTTGGTCAGTTTTGGTCCCGTGACTGCCCTAATAAATGAAGTGTGCAGTGATTCTAAGAGCGACGCCTGTCATCTGCATGTCATACTGACTCACAGTATAATTTCACTACCACAGCAGACTCCCTATGCATGTTACTGCAAGGCACAGTGTTCTACACTACTATAAAGGGTCTCTGCAGCCAGGAAATAGCCGTTTTCTAACGTAATTCGCCAATAATATATTCGGATCGAACCAAATTTTTTCCTGAAAAATTAGTTAATCTCTAATTATTATATATTCAATATAACTGGAATTAATTACTATACAGTATGACGGGTATTATTATATATTCAATATGACCGACATTACTTAATTGACAGATCATGACTATATATACTGTCAATATGACAGGTATTATCCTATAGCTGTTATAATGACTACTGTTATATAGACTGCATTCCCGACACTATTATAATTGCTTGGTATTATTATAAGGGATATATGTCTTGCATTATTTTACTTATTCCCCCTGTGCTCAAAAACCCCTTGTAGGGAACAAAATCTTTTTCTGAGGTCATCAATGTAATATTACTAGGAGAAAGGAGACGCAAGAAACCAGAGTGCCTGGCAGAGACGGGGTTAACCTACAAGTCCATATGATACAAGACAGGCATGCATGTATCCTGTATACGGCGTCTGTGTAATGCAACGCGTTTTACTGGTTATTCTCTGCGAGGCGCCCCCAGGCCGCAGGTTCTGAACAGCGTCTCCCCTCCCAGAGAATGGGAAGTCTGGCCGGGATTATTGCACCTCAGTGAATGATAAATCAGACCTTTCACTGCTGGTTTTTACTGGCAGAAAATCCAGCGAGCCACCAGGAGCCTCCGCAGCTCCAGTGTACTCAGAGACTGCGCAGCCCGTCCAAAGCAAAGAGCCCAGTCTTGCTGACCCGTCCCATTATATGTAATTAAAGCGGAGAAGATTTAAGTGTGTCATTCCAGCATGTAATCTCTTTTTCCATATAATTTTACTGCTAATCGTGAATTTACCGCGCGTGCAGTCCAATAATCCATCCAGATTTAAGGCTTTGCCCCTCTTATGTGTGTGTTTCATTAATAAGGTAACGTCACAAGAGAGCCCATTCATTTGCAGGGACTTTTATAGCAATGCCTTTAATTTTGTGCAGTAAGGATAAGGTTCCGAAGACTGGAAATTGTTGATATTCCAGGGATTGTTCTGAAGCATTTTGCTTTATTGTATCTTTTTGACTTCATTCTGTGCTTTTGCATACCCCGGGAAAGCGGTTTACGTTTTTTTGGGTGTGAACACTTTGAAATGAAAGAAATGCAGCCATTAACTTGATAAAAGCTCCTCCGAGTTTGTGTATACAGCTCCTAGGCTGACCTATATGTCTCCATGGTTACAGACTACAAACAAACCTTGAACGTAGTCTAACGCTGAAGTCATGTTTTACTCTCTTCTATCTACCCTTCCTCTTCCACCGTTTGTCAGTTATCATGAAGCGGAGCAGGCGAAGTGGAGTAACACGTGACTGCAGAATCGGGCAAAACAGATTTTATTTGTAACTAGTGATGAGCGGAGTATCGAAAAAATTTGCTTCGGCTGCTTCGCCGAATTTGACAAAAGAATTATCTTAGTGATGAAATGCTTCGTCACGAAGCTCATTTCTTTGTAAGTAGTGGGTGCAATGGCAGGGAGTGGCAATTGCAACGCCCCCTTCCCCCCTCATTATACCACTTAGATGCCGCGTTCATCGCTGATCGCAACATCTGACAGTAATATTACAGTGTAAAGCGTAACAAAAATTTATAAAAAGCATACTTACCCGCATCAAATTTGATCGCGAAGAACCGAATGCCGTCATCTTGATTGTAGATCCAGAGCATAATCTTGTGCGGCCCAGGATGACATCACCACGTCGGCCGGCATGGTGACGTCATACGTCACTGCACATGGGATTTCGCGTGGGATCTTCAATCAAGATGGCGGCGGCCGGCTCTTCATGCTCAAACAGATTAAGTATGTTTTGGGTTTTTTTACCACCGTTCAGGGAAAATTTGTTCCCACAAAGCACAAGAAAATTCGGCGAATCGAATTTTCACTGATATTCAGTTTCAACACTATTGATAACCATGGAGATTTTTTCTACATTCATTGGAGCAAGAAAACATGTTGGTTGCCAAAGTGAGTATAGCATTTAAAGGACATGTCATTATTTTTCCGGTTCCACTGTATTTTCCCATTTTAGAGCAGAATTTTTGCTCCAGAGCTGCATGCTGACAGGAAGTTGAAATCGCAGTTTTGGCAGATTTGGCCATTAGGGAAACCACATAGTTGCAGATAGTCCCAGAGATCAGGTGGGATCCCTGCTGCCCCCTGGCAGCTGGGTCCTTCTGGCAGTGACGACTATTTCTACTATATCCACATCCTCCAGACTCAGATACAGTTGAATACAATGGTGACGCAGCGAGCCATCATCTCCCTGCAACACCGTGGACTCTGTGACTGGCAATGTGCTGACCGGGGCAAAGAAGTGACACAGGCTAGGTGAATATCCACCCACTAACGGGGCACCTATTATTTTGGGGATACATAAGGGGGCACTATATTGTGTTAAGGGGTATATATGGGAAATTATATTGTGTTGGGGGGAACATAAGGGGGCATTATTCTGTGTTGGGGACACATATTGTGTTGGGAGCATTACGCTGTTTTGGGGACACCTAAGGGGCATTATACTATCTAGGGGGCACATTTGAGATCACAATAATAGCAGTATAATGGGGCAGAAGATAGCAGTGGTTTGGTGAGGGGCTTTCTGGTGCTGCCGGGGGGAACTTAACAGTACGACAAGGGCCTCCAGTCATAACTTTGCTTGTGGCCCCAGAAATGCCAAAACCTTAAGATCTACAGTACGATTTTGTCAATGTCACCCAAGGGTGTAGTTATAAGGGGTGCAGGGGAAGCAGTGGCATCTGGGTTCTGATTTCTGAGGGGGGCAAAATCCAATATGATAAATGACATGTGGGCCCTACAGCTTTTGCACTGGGCCTCAGGCCTATCAGGCTACTGGAGAAGAAAAAAACTTGAATTGTAAATCTGTGCAAGAGAAGTAAAGCAAAGCATTCCCAAAATTCCCAAACCCTGCGTGAAGATATATTGTTTAAAAGTGGAGTTTTCCTTTAAATCTCAACACACTCGGGATCAGGTCGTCGAGCAGCAGAGGAGCAGATGCCGGTTTGTTTCCCTGATGGGGAAGTAAATGCCATCAGTGAGGCTTAAGTGTGGAGCGACCCAAGTTCAAAAAGTTCCCTAAACACAAATAATCTTTCTGTCAGTAACTAGACTTCTTCAAAGTTTAACTTGAAACACCTCATTAATTTCATAGAAATTCTCCTGGTACACAGAAATGAGGAAGCAAATGTCCGCTAATAGGACTTAACAACAACAAGCAAAATTCACTCCGAGAGCAAATCCACAGAAAGACGCTTCCGCAATGTCCGTAAATGTTCCCCTTGCACTTAACAGATCGGTTTCTGCAAGTCATAATGCCTTAAAGGGGTGGTCTCACGTCTGCAAGTGGCATGTATTATGTAGAGAAACGTAATACAAGGCACTTACTAATGTATTGTGAGTGTCTATATTGCTTCCTTTTGCTGGCTGGATTCATTTTTCCATCACATTATACACTGCTCGTTTCCAGTGGTTACGACCACCCTGCAACCCTGCAAGCGGTCGTGCTTGCACACTATAGGAAATAGCAGCGGCCTCTCTGGTGGCCGGGACCATGGGAGTGTGCAAAGACAGGTGCTTTTTCCTACAGTGTGCAAGCACGACCACCATTTCTGGATTGCAGGGTGGTCATAACCATAAAAATAAGGAGTGTATAATGTGATGGAAAAATGGATCAAGCCAGCAAAGGAAGCAATATGGATAATCACAATACATTAATAAATGCCTTGTATTATCGTAACTTTTTCTACATGATAAATGCCTTGCGCTGAAGTGAAACAACCTCTTTAAGATGCTTAAAGGAGCAAAAATCACCCCTATAGGAAATAAAACACAAAAAGTTAAAGAATGTTTTAAATACTTCACTTGTTTACATATATTTTTAGTTATTATTTTTTACTTTCTTCTTTATTATACATAGTTACTTTCACAGTTGTCTTTGAACTACATGTTTTAGGCTACTTTCACACTTGCGTTTTGGCTTTCCATTTCTGAGATTCATCATGGGCTCTCACAAGCGGTCCAAAACGGATCAGTTTTGCCCTAAGGCATTCTGAATGGAAAAGGATCTGCTCAGAATGCATCAGTTTGCCTCCATTCCGGCTCCATTTCGCTCTAGAGGCGGACACCAAAACGGTGCCTGCAGCGTTTTTCTGTCCACCATGTGGTGCAGAGCAAGAAGGATCCGTCCTGCCACACAATGTAAAATTGACCTTTTATCAATAGGCCCAAGGTTCGGAATTGGCTAGAGTTTCCAGGAGATGAGTTTTGAACTTACCTCCAGCAGCATTACACCTATAAAGCCATGGACAGTAAACTCTGCTTCCATGCACATGCACAGTCAAACAAGTTCAACTGTCTTCAACTTTGCATGCGCATGATGCCGTTGGAGACTCATCTCCAGTAAGTTCCAGCTTCCTTCTGAAGCATGCCTAGTAGACTGCTGGAGGTTTAGTGGCCTCAACTTTAGGCCTCTTGCACACGAACATGTGCGTTCCATGGCTGCACTGCGGGCTGCAATGCACAAACACCCAACGTGGAGCAGCCGCAGCGGATCACGGACCCATTCACTTTAATGGGTCCGCGATCCGCCCGTTCCGCAAAAAGATAGGACATGTTCTATCTTTTTGCGGAACTGAAGTACGGGATGAAACCCCACGGAACCACTCTGCAGTGCTTCAGTAGGGTTCCGTTCCACATCTCCGGATTTGCAGACCCATTGACGTGAATGGGTCTGCATCCGTGATGCATAATGCCCACGTAACGGGGCCCTTTATCGCGTATCCGCAAATGCGGTCCGCAATACAGCCAGGGAGCGCACACGTTTGTGTGCAAGAGGCCTTATAGACAGGTTCCCTTTAATGGAGTAGAGATGAAAAAAAAATATATATAAATTCTTATCCATTGGATTTTGTAATTTGTAGCCAATCAGAATTTATTCTCCAAATTAAGATCTTTGGATCCGAGGAACCTCCTGGTGACCAGGTGTAGGAAATATATTTAGTTCCTTGATTAATAGTTAAATCTTCCTCTTTTTATCACATATTTATAACAACTGAATACAAAGTGCAAACCTGTGTTTTCTGAATGCTATCTCCAAAATGTTGCAAATATGTCCAGCACTATGCACGTATACATTGTACCCAGTTGATCAGGCAGAGGACTATATGTTCTGCTGCCACCTGGAAGGACATTCCTGAAACAATGTTAGAAAAGCAATCTCAAGGCTGGTTACTATATAAAGAAAGGAGGACAGGATTTATACTGGTGGGAATGAAGATTTGAAGGTTTCTCTTAAAGTGAACCTGTCCCCTTGGATTTAATGTGTTATATTTAAGAACTACCAGTACTTTTGGAAGACAATTTACAGATTTTCTCAAATTTGATGTAAAATTAGGAACATCTAGAATCAACCTCTACTTAAAGAGTTGTCCAAGATTAGAAAATCATGGCTGCTTTCTTCCAGTGTCATATCTGTCCATAGGCAGTGTATCAACTAAACATGATTGATCAGGAATACAACATACATACTGTGGACCAGCATGGTGCAGTTTTCAGAAGAAAGCAGATATTTTTCTAAACCTGTATGAACCCTTTAAATCATAAGTGGCTATTGAACAAAACGATTGTTCAGCTGATGATTATCTCATTTGACACCCTCCTGACACCACAATACACATCCATGTTTGGGTCAGATAATAAAGGTGTATCTGTATTCAAAGGGCAGAGGGATGAAAGTTGCTTCCAGGCACTTCTGGTGGCGGTTTTTCTCGTAGGAGAACAAAAGGATAGGGCAAAAATATCAATTTCACCTGAGAATCGGGATGACAATACAATAGTGTGTATGACAGCCTTCAGTTCCATCAGTCTGCTCAGGCAATCAGCAGATCAGAAGCTGAGACTGGTCACAAATGTAGTTATGCTATGCCAACCATGGAATGAGCATCCATGTAGCAAAAGCCAGAACCTCTCCACTCTGGTTAATAGAAAAGGGTGATTAACTGACCAATCAATCCTGTATGATATCCATGTACCTGCTAGAAGCAACTTTGTACTGGTGAGTGGTAAGAACCCCAAAACAGGTGGGTTGCACTTTCTTTCAGAGGAGTCCTTGGAGTCCTCTTTTGCTAATAGTTTACGTAAATTTTATGTATGCTGCATCTATGTGACTTAGAAGACTTGTGGTAACTCTTAAAACCTACAAGGCATGGGACATTAATTTGGTGTAACATCACATGGTGACCACCATCACCACATCACATTACATACAGGTGGTGAGTAGGGATGAGCGAACTCGAACTGTATAGTTCGGGTTCGTACCGAATTTTGGGGTGTCCGTGACACGGACCCGAACCCGGACATTTTCGTAAAAGTCCGGGTTCGGGTTCGGTGTTCGTCGCTTTCTTCGCGCTTTTGTGACGCTTTCTTGGCGCTTTTTGAAAGGCTGCAAAGCAGCCAATCAACAAGCGTCATACTACTTGCCCCAAGAGGCCATCACAGCCATGCCTACTATTGGCATGGCTGTGATTGGCCAGAGCACCATGTGACCCAGCCTCTATTTAAGCTGGAGTCACATAGCGCCGCCCGTCACTCTGCTCTGATTAGCGTAGGGAGAGGTTGCGGCTGCGACAGTAGGGCGAGATTAGGCAGATTAACTCCTCCAAAGGACTTGATTAACTGATCGATCTGCAGCTGTGGATCATTGAGCTGCTGATCCTCAATTGCTCACTGTTTTTAGGCTGCACAGACCGTTTGTCAGTCACATTTTTCTGGGGTGATCGGCGGCCATTTTGTGTCTTGTGGTGCGCCAGCACAAGCTGCGACCAAGTGCATTTAACCCTCAATGGTGTGGTTGTTTTTTGGCTAAAGCCTACATCAGGGTGAAGCTGTCACACCAAGTGCATTTAACCAGCAATAGTCTGTTCATTTTTTGGCCATATACAAAATCAGGGGCAAGCTGCGCCTGTCACCAAGTGCATTTAACCCTCAATGGTGTGGTTGTTTTTTGGCTAAAGCCTACATCAGGGTGAAGCTGTCACACCAAGTGCATTTAACCAGCAATAGTCTGTTCATTTTTTGGCCATATACTAAATCAGGGGCAAGCTGCGCCTGTCACCAAGTGCATTTAACCCTCAATGGTGTGGTTGTTTTTTGGCTAAAGCCTACATCAGGGTGAAGCTGTCACACCAAGTGCATTTAACCAGCAATAGTCTGTTTATTTTTTGGCCATATCCCAGTCTAATTCTGTCACTAAATCCATACCGGTCACCCAGCGCCTAAATACTAGGCCTCAAATTTATATCCAGCTAAATCTGTCCCTAGTGCTGTAGCTGGGCGAGTTATTTAGTGTCCGTTCAAGCACATTTCTTGTTCTGGGTTGAAATACAATTCCCAATTTAGCAATTTCATAATTTAGTGGTTTCTGCTATATCAGAGCTATTTGAAATCTATCCCTAAAAGGGTATATAATATTCAAGGTGCACATTGGGTCATTCAGAATAACTTCACACACACCCGCTACTGTGTATTTCCAAGTCTAATTCTGTCACTAAACCCATACCTGTCACGCAGCGCCTAAATACTAGGCCTCAAATTTATATCCAGCTAAATCTGTCCCTAGTGCTGTAGCTGGGCGAGTTATTTAGTGTCCGTTCAAGCACATTTCTTGTTCTGGGTTGAAATACAATTCCCAATTTAGCAATTTCATAATTTAGTGGTTTCTGCTATATCAGAGCTATTTGAAATCTATCCCTAAAAGGGTATATAATATTCAAGGTGCACATTGGGTCATTCAGAATAACTTCACACACACCCGCTACTGTGTATTTCCAAGTCTAATTCTGGCACTAAACCCATACCTGTCACCCAGCGCCTAAATACTAGGCCTCAAATTTATATCCCGCTAAATCTGTCCTTAGTGCTGTAGCTGGGCGAGTTATTTAGTGTCCGTTCAAGCACATTTCTTGTTCTGGGTTGAAATACAATTCCCAATTTAGCAATTTCATAATTTAGTGGTTTCTGCTATATCAGAGCTATTTGAAATCTATCCCTAAAAGGGTATATAATATTCAAGGTGCACATTGGGTCATTCAGAATAACTTCACACACACCCGCTACTGTGTATTTCCAAGTCTAATTCTGGCACTAAACCCATACCTGTCACCCAGCGCCTAAATACTAGGCCTCAAATTTATATCCCGCTAAATCTGTCCTTAGTGCTGTAGCTGGGCGAGTTATTTAGTGTCCGTTCAAGCACATTTCTTGTTCTGGGTTGAAATACAATTCCCAATTTAGCAATTTCATAATTTAGTGGTTTCTGCTATATCAGAGCTATTTGAAATCTATCCCTAAAAGGGTATATAATATTCAAGGTGCACATTGGGTCATTCAGAATAACTTCACACACACCCGCTACTGTGTATTTCCAAGTCTAATTCTGGCACTAAACCCATACCTGTCACCCAGCGCCTAAATACTAGGCCTCAAATTTATATCCCGCTAAATCTGTCCTTAGTGCTGTAGCTGGGCGAGTTATTTAGTGTCCGTTCAAGCACATTTCTTGTTCTGGGTTGAAATACAATTCCCAATTTAGCAATTTCATAATTTAGTGGTTTCTGCTATATCAGAGCTATTTGAAATCTATCCCTAAAAGGGTATATAATATTCAAGGTGCACATAGGGACATTCAGAATAACTTCACACACACCCGCTACTGTGCATTTCCAAGTCTAATTCTGTCACTAAATCCATACCTGTCACCCAGCGCCTAAATACTAGGCCTCAAATTTATATCCCGCTAAATCTGTCCTTAGTGCTGTAGCTGGGCGAGTTATTTAGTGTCCGTTCAAGCACATTTCTTGTTCTGGGTTGAAATACAATTCCCAATTTAGCAATTTCATAATTTAGTGGTTTCTGCTATATCAGAGCTATTTGAAATCTATCCCTAAAAGGGTATATAATATTCAAGGTGCACATTGGGTCATTCAGAATAACTTCACACACACCCGCTACTGTGTATTTCCAAGTCTAATTCTGGCACTAAACCCATACCTGTCACCCAGCGCCTAAATACTAGGTCCTCAAATTTATATCCCGCTAAATCTGTCCTTAGTGCTGTAGCTGGGCGAGTTATTTAGTGTCCGTTCAAGCACATTTCTTGTTCTGGGTTGAAATACAATTCCCAATTTAGCAATTTCATAATTTAGTGGTTTCTGCTATATCAGAGCTATTTGAAATCTATCCCTAAAAGGGTATATAATATTCAAGGTGCACATAGGGTCATTCAGAATAACTTCACACACCCGCTACTGTGCATTTCCAAATCTAATTCTGTCACTAAACCCATACCTGTCACCCAGCGCCTAAATACTAGGCCTCAAATTTATATCCCGCTAAATCTCTCGTTACCGCTGTCCTGTTGTGGCTGGGAAAGTTATTTAGTGTCCGTCAAAGCACATTTTTTGTTCTGGGTTGAAATACAATTCCCAATTTAGCAATTTCATAATTTAGTCGTTTCTGCTATATCAGAGCTATTTGAAATCTATCCCTAAAAGGGTAGATCATATTGAAGGTGCACATAGGGTCATTCAGAATAACTTCACACACACGCTTCTGTGCATTTCCAAGTCTAATTCTGTCACTAAATCCATACCGGTCACCCAGCGCCTAAATACTAGGCCTCAAATTTATATCCCGCTGAATTTGAATACAATACATTGGGCCAAATAATATATTTGTTGTTGTGGTGAACCATAACAATGAGAAAAACATCTAGTAAGGGACGCGGACGTGGACATGGTCGTGGTGGTGTTAGTGGACCCTCTGGTGCTGGGAGAGGACGTGGCCGTTCTGCCACATCCACACGTCCTAGTGTACCAACTACCTCAGGTCCCAGTAGCCGCCAGAATTTACAGCGATATATGGTGGGGCCCAATGCCGTTCTAAGGATGGTAAGGCCTGAGCAGGTACAGGCATTAGTCAATTGGGTGGCCGACAGTGGATCCAGCACGTTCACATTATCTCCCACCCAGTCTTCTGCAGAAAGCGCACAGATGGCGCCTGAAAACCAACCCCATCAGTCTGTCACATCACCCCCATGCATACCAGGGAAACTGTCTCAGCCTCAAGTTATGCAGCAGTCTCTTATGCTGTTTGAAGACTCCGCTGGCAGGGTTTCCCAAGGGCATCCACCTAGCCCTTCCCCAGCGGTGAAAGACATAGAATGCACTGACGCACAACCACTTATGTTTCCTGATGATGAGGACATGGGAATACCACCTCAGCATGTCTCTGATGATGACGAAACACAGGTGCCAACTGCTGCGTCTTTCTGCAGTGTGCAGACTGAACAGGAGGTCAGGGATCAAGACTGGGTGGAAGACGATGCAGGGGACGATGAGGTCCTAGACCCCACATGGAATGAAGGTCGTGCCACTGACTTTCACAGTTCGGAGGAAGAGGCAGTGGTGAGACCGAGCCAACAGCGTAGCAAAAGAGGGAGCAGTGGGCAAAAGCAGAACACCCGCCGCCAAGAGACTCCGCCTGCTACTGACCGCCGCCATCTGGGACCGAGCACCCCAAAGGCAGCTTCAAGGAGTTCCCTGGCATGGCACTTCTTCAAACAATGTGCTGACGACAAGACCCGAGTGGTTTGCACGCTGTGCCATCAGAGCCTGAAGCGAGGCATTAACGTTCTGAACCTGAGCACAACCTGCATGACCAGGCACCTGCATGCAAAGCATGAACTGCAGTGGAGTAAACACCTTAAAACCAAGGAAGTCACTCAGGCTCCCCCTGCTACCTCTTCTGCTGCTGCCGCCTCGGCCTATTCTGCTGCTGCCGCCTCGGCCTCTTCCTCCGCCTCTGGAGGAACGTTGGCACCTGCCGCCCAGCAAACAGGGGATGTACCACCAACACCACCACCACCACCTCCGTCACCAAGCGTCTCAACCATGTCACACGCCAGCGTTCAGCTCTCCATCTCACAAACATTTGATAGAAAGCGTAAATTCCCACCTAGCCACCCTCGATCCCTGGCCCTGAATGCCAGCATTTCTAAACTACTGGCCTATGAAATGCTGTCATTTAGGCTGGTGGACACAGACAGCTTCAAACAGCTCATGTCGCTTGCTGTCCCACAGTATGTTGTTCCCAGCCGGCACTACTTCTCCAAGAGAGCCGTGCCTTCCCTGCACAACCAAGTATCCGATAAAATCAAGTGTGCACTGCGCAACGCCATCTGTGGCAAGGTCCACCTAACCACAGATACGTGGACCAGTAAGCACGGCCAGGGACGCTATATCTCCCTAACTGCACACTGGGTAAATGTAGTGGCAGCTGGGCCCCAGGCGGAGAGCTGTTTGGCGCACGTCCTTCCGCCGCCAAGGATCGCAGGGCAACATTCTTTGCCTCCTGTTGCCACCTCCTCCTTCTCGGCTTCCTCCTCCTCTTCTTCCACCTGCTCATCCAGTCAGCCACACACCTTCACCACCAACTTCAGCACAGCCCGGGGTAAACGTCAGCAGGCCATTCTGAAACTCATATGTTTGGGGGACAGGCCCCACACCGCACAGGAGTTGTGGCGGGGTATAGAACAACAGACCGACGAGTGGTTGCTGCCGGTGAGCCTCAAGCCCGGCCTGGTGGTGTGTGATAATGGGCGAAATCTCGTTGCAGCTCTGGGACTAGCCAATTTGACGCACATCCCTTGCTTGGCGCATGTGCTGAATTTGGTGGTGCAGAAGTTCATTCACAACTACCCCGACATGTCAGAGCTGCTGCATAAAGTGCGGGCCGTCTGTTCGCGCTTCCGGCGTTCACATCCTGCTGCTGCTCGCCTGTCTGCGCTACAGCGTAACTTCGGCCTTCCCGCTCACCGCCTCATATGCGACGTGCCCACCAGGTGGAACTCCACCTTGCACATGCTGGACAGACTGTGCGAGCAGCAGCAGGCCATAGTGGAGTTTCAGCTGCAGCACGCACGGGTCAGTCGCACTACAGAACAGCACCACTTCACCACCAATGACTGGGCCTCCATGCGAGACCTGTGTGCCCTGTTGCGCTGTTTCGAGTACTCCACCAACATGGCCAGTGGCGATGACACCGTTATCAGCGTTACAATACCACTTCTATGTCTCCTTGAGAAAACACTTAGGGCGATGATGGAAGAGGAGGTGGCCCAGGAGGAGGAGGAGGAGGAGGAGGAAGAGGGGTCATTTTTAGCACTTTCAGGCCAGTCTCTTCGAAGTGACTCAGAGGGAGGTTTTTGGCAACAGCAGAGGCCAGGTACAAATGTGGCCAGCCAGGGCCCACTACTGGAGGACGAGGAGGACGAGGATGAGGAGGAGGTGGAGGAGGATGAGGATGAAGCATGGTCACAGCGGGGTGGCACCCAACGCAGCTCGGGTCCATCACTGGTGCGTGGCTGGGGGGAAAGGCAGGACGATGACGATACGCCTCCCACAGAGGACAGCTTGTCCTTATCCCTGGGCAGCCTGGCACACATGAGCGACTACATGCTGCAGTGCCTGCGCAACGACAGCAGAGTTGCCCACATTTTAACCTGTGCGGACTACTGGGTTGCCACCCTGCTGGATCCACGCTACAAAGACAATGTGCCCACCTTACTTCCTGCACTGGAGCGTGATAGGAAGATGCGCGAGTACAAGCGCACGTTGGTAGACGCGCTACTGAGAGCATTCCCAAATGTCACAGGGGAACAAGTGGAAGCCCAAGGCCAAGGCAGAGGAGGAGCAAGAGGTCGCCAAGGCAGCTGTGTCACGGCCAGCTCCTCTGAGGGCAGGGTTAGCATGGCAGAGATGTGGAAAACTTTTGTCAACACGCCACAGCTAACTGCACCACCACCTGATACGCAACGTGTTAGCAGGAGGCAACATTTCACTAACATGGTGGAACAGTACGTGTGCACACCCCTCCACGTACTGACTGATGGTTCGGCCCCATTCAACTTCTGGGTCTCTAAATTGTCCACGTGGCCAGAGCTAGCCTTTTATGCCTTGGAGGTGCTGGCCTGCCCGGCAGCCAGCGTTTTGTCTGAACGTGTATTCAGCACGGCAGGGGGCGTCATTACAGACAAACGCAGCCGCCTGTCTACAGCCAATGTGGACAAGCTGACGTTCATAAAAATGAACCAGGCATGGATCCCACAGGACCTGTCCGTCCCTTGTCCAGATTAGACATTAACTACCTCCCCATAACCATATATTATTGGACTCCAGGGCACTTCCTCATTCAATCCTATTTTTATTTTCATTTTACCATTATATTGCGATGCTACCCAAAGTTGAATGAACCTCTCCTCTGCCTGTGTGCTAGGCCTAAATATATGCCAATGGACTGTTGCAGTGGTGGCTGACATGAAGCCTGATTCTCTGCTATGACATGCAGACTAATTCTCTGCTGACATGAAGCCAGATTGTCTGTTACGGGACCTCTCTCCTCTGCCTGGGTGCTGGGCCTAAATTTATGACAATGGACTGTTGCAGTGGTGGCTGACGTGAAGCCTCATTCTCTGCTATGACATGCAGACTGATTCTCTGCTGACATGAAGCCAGATTGTCTGTTACGGGACCTCTCTCCTCTGCCTGGGTGCTGGGCCTAAATATATGCCAATGGACTGTTGCAGTGGTGGCTGACGTGAAGCCTCGATTCTCTGCTATGACATGCAGACTGATTCTCTGCTGACATGAAGCCAGATCGTCTGTTACGGGACCTCTCTCCTCTGCCTGTGTGCTAGGGCCTAAATATATGCCAATGGACTGTTGCAGTGGTGGGTGACGTGAAGCCTCATTCTCTGCTATGACATGCAGACTGATTCTCTGCTGTACATGAAGCCAGATTGTCTGTTACGGGACCTCTCTGCTCTGCCTGTGTGCTAGGCCTAAATATATGCCAATGGACTGTTGCAGTGGTGGGTGACGTGAAGCCTCATTCTCTGCTATGACATGCAGACTAATTCTCTGCTGACATGAAGACAGATTCTCTGTTACGGGACCTCCCTCCTCTGCCTGGGTGCTGGGCCTAAATATATGCCAATGGACTGTTGCAGTGGTGGGTGACGTGAAGCCTCATTCTCTGCTATGACATGCAGACTAATTCTCTGCTGACATGAAGCCAGATTGTCTGTTACGGGACCTCTCTCCTCTGCCTGTGTGTGTGCTGGGCCTAAATATATGCCAATGGACTGTTGCAGTGGTGGCTGACGTGAAGCCTCATTCTCTGCTATGACATGCAGACTAATTCTCTGCTGACATGAAGACAGATTCTCTGTTACGGGACCTCCCTCCTCTGCCTGGGTGCTGGGCCTAAATATATGCCAATGGACTGTTGCAGTGGTGGGTGACGTGAAGCCTGATTCTCTGCTATGACATGCAGACTAATTCTCTGCTGACATGAAGACAGATTCTCTGTTACGGGACCTCTCTCCTCTGCCTGTGTGTGTGCTGGGCCTAAATATATGCCAATGGACTGTTGCAGTGGTGGCTGACGTGAAGCCTCATTCTCTGCTATGACATGCAGACTAATTCTCTGCTGACATGAAGACAGATTCTCTGTTACGGGACCTCCCTCCTCTGCCTGGGTGCTGGGCCTAAATATATGCCAATGGACTGTTGCAGTGGTGGCTGACGTGAAGCCTCATTCTCTGCTATGACATGCAGACTGATTCTCTGCTGACATGAAGACAGATTCTCTGTTACGGGACCTCTCTCCTCTGCCTGTGTGTGTGCTGGGCCTAAATATATGCCAATGGACTGTTGCAGTGGTGGCTGACGTGAAGCCTCATTCTCTGCTATGACATGCAGACTAATTCTCTGCTGACATGAAGACAGATTCTCTGTTACGGGACCTCCCTCCTCTGCCTGGGTGCTGGGCCTAAATATATGCCAATGGACTGTTGCAGTGGTGGCTGACGTGAAGCCTCATTCTCTGCTATGACATGCAGACTGATTCTCTGCTGACATGAAGCCAGATCGTCTGTTACGGGACCTCTCTGCTCTGCCTGTGTGCTAGGCCTAAATATATGCCAATGGACTGTTGCAGTGGTGGGTGACGTGAAGCCTCATTCTCTGCTATGACATGCAGACTGATTCTCTGCTGTCATGAAGCCAGATTGTCTGTTACGGGACCTCTCTGCTCTGCCTGTGTGCTAGGCCTAAATATATGCCAATGGACTGTTGCAGTGGTGGGTGACGTGAAGCCTCATTCTCTGCTATGACATGCAGACTAATTCTCTGCTGACATGAAGACAGATTCTCTGTTACGGGACCTCCCTCCTCTGCCTGGGTGCTGGGCCTAAATATATGCCAATGGACTGTTGCAGTGGTGGGTGACGTGAAGCCTCATTCTCTGCTATGACATGCAGACTAATTCTCTGCTGACATGAAGCCAGATTGTCTGTTACGGGACCTCTCTCCTCTGCCTGTGTGTGTGCTGGGCCTAAATATATGCCAATGGACTGTTGCAGTGGTGGCTGACGTGAAGCCTCATTCTCTGCTATGACATGCAGACTAATTCTCTGCTGACATGAAGACAGATTCTCTGTTACGGGACCTCCCTCCTCTGCCTGGGTGCTGGGCCTAAATATATGCCAATGGACTGTTGCAGTGGTGGCTGACGTGAAGCCTCATTCTCTGCTATGACATGCAGACTAATTCTCTGCTGACATGAAGACAGATTCTCTGTTACGGGACCTCCCTCCTCTGCCTGGGTGCTGGGCCTAAATATATGCCAATGGACTGTTGCAGTGGTGGCTGACGTGAAGCCTCATTCTCTGCTATGACATGCAGACTAATTCTCTGCTGACATGAAGACAGATTCTCTGTTACGGGACCTCTCTCCTCTGCCTGGGTGCCGGGGCCTAAATATCTGAGAATGGACTGTTCCAGTGGTGGGTGACGGGAAGCCAGATTCTCTGCTATGGAACCTCTCTCCAATTGATTTTGGTTAATTTTTATTTATTTAATTTTTAATTTAATTCATTTCCCTATCCACATTTGTTTGCAGGGGATTTACCTACATGTTGCTGCCTTTTGCAGCCCTCTAGCTCTTTCCTGGGCTGTTTTACAGCCTTTTTAGTGCCGAAAAGTTCGGGTCCCCATTGACTTCAATGGGGTTCGGGTTCGGGACGAAGTTCGGATCGGGTTCGGATCCCGAACCCGAACATTTCCGGGATGTTCGGCCGAACTTCTCGAACCCGAACATCCAGGTGTTCGCTCAACTCTAGTGGTGAGACCTAGTAGCCTGTCAACAATGTTGTTGTGAAGCCCATGCCACTGGACCACACCAACTCAACTCTACAGTTGATACATTCCTATATACTGTCCTCTCTTTTTAGTTTTTCATGGTTTCAGTATTCCACCCATTTTGGATGTGGAATCAAAGTCCTTTTCTCAATAGCTGTTGCTACCTCACTATAAAGCAGAAGAATACTTACAGTGCCTTGCAAAAGTATTCACCCCCTTGACTTTTTTCGTATTTTGATGCCTTACAAACTGGAATTAACATGGATTGTTTGAGGATTTGCATCATTTAATTTACAGAACATGCCCACAACTTTGAAGATGTTTTTTTTTTCTTATTGTGAAGTAAACAACAAATTGGACAAAATAACAGAAAAAGTCAATGTTCATAACTATTCACCCCCCTAAATTCAATACTTTGTAGAACACCTTTTGCAGCAATCACAGCTCCAAGTCACTTTGGATAAGTCTCTTTGAACTTGCCAAATCTTACCACTAGGATCTTTGCCCATTCCTCCTTGCAAAACTGCTCCAGCTCCTTCAAGTTGTATGGTTTGTGCTTGTGATTAGCAATCTTTAAGTCTGACCACAGATTTTCTATTGGATTGAGATCTCGGCTTTGACTAGGCCATTCCAACACATTTACATGTTTCCCCTTAAACCACTCAAGTGTTGCTTTAGCAGTGTGTTTGGGGTCATTGTCCTGCTGGAAGGTGAACCTCAAATCACGCACAGAGTTTTACAGGTTTTGATCAAGAATATCCCTGTATTTAGCACCATCCATCTTTGCCTCAACTCTGCCTCAAGTTTCCCAGTCCCATCCCCACAGCATGATGCTGCCACCACCATGTTTCACTGTGGGGATGGTGTTCTTTGGGTGATGTGATGTGTTGGGTTTGTGCCAGACATAGCGTTTTGGCTGAAAATGTCAATTTTAGTCTCATCAGACTAGAGCACCTTCCTCCATACATTTTGGGAGTCTCCCACATACCTTTTTGCAAACTCACAACATGCCTTTTTGTTTTCAGCTGAAAGTAATGGCTTTCTTCTGGCCACTCTGCCATAAAGCCCAACTCTATGGAGCGTACGGCTTATTGTCGTCCTATGTACAGATACTCCAGTCTCTGCTATGGAACTCTGCAGCACCTCCAGCATTACCTTAGGTCTCTGTACTGCCTCTCTGATTAATGCCCTCCTTGCCCGGTCCATGAGTTTTGGTGGGCGGCCGTCTCTTGGCAGGTTTGCTGTTGGGCCATGTTCTTTCCATTTGGTTATGATAGATTTGAAGGTGCTTCTGGGGATCATCAAAGATTTGGATTTTTTTTTAACCTAACCCTGACTTTTACTTCTCAACAACATTGTCCCTTACTTGTTTGGAGAGTTCCTTGGTCTTCATGGCAGTGTTTGGTTAGTGATGCCTCTTGCTTGGGTGTTGCAGCCTCTGGGGCCTTTCAAAAAAGGTGTGTATATGTAATAACAGATCATGTGACACTTAAATTGCACACAGTTAGACATAATTTCACTAATTATGTGACTTCTGAAGGAAATTGGTTGCACCAGAGCTTTTTATGGGCTTCCTTACAAAGGGGAGGGGGGGGGGGGGTACGCACATGTCAGTTTTCTGTTTTATATTTCTAAACAATAGTTTTATTTATATATTTTTCTCATTTCACTTCACCAGCTTAGACTATTGTGTTCTAATCCATCACATACAATTCAGATTAACAAAACATTAAACTTAAAGCTGTAATGTAACAAAATATGAAAAAAGTCAAGGGTAGGGCTGCAGTAAACGAATATTTTTGTAATCGAGTATTCTATCGATTATATTTCTCGATTCATCGAGTAATCTAATAAGAAAAAGCTACTTAAAATAACGTACGTAATTAGGTATGTATAAAGTTATTGGTTTGAAGGGGTTAATAACTTTATACATGCCTAATGCCAAGGTGCTTCCATTAACCCCTCCAAACCAATAACTTTATACATGCCCATTGGGTTTGGAGGGGTTAATGGAAGCACCTTGGCATTAGGCATGTATAAAGTTATTGGTCTGAAGAGGTTAATGAAAGCACCTTGGAGGTGCCTTCATTAACCCCTCTCTAAACCAATAACTTTATACATGCCAAGGTGGTGCTTGCAGCCTCCATTAACCACTCTCCATCTGCCTCCCCCCAGCCTCTGATCTGCTTGCCCCCAGCCTCTGATCTGCCTCCCCCCAGCCTCTGATCTGCCTCCCCCCAGCCTCTGATCTGCCTCCCCCCCCAGCCTCTGATCTGCCTCCCCCCCCCAGCCTCTGATCTGCCTCCCCCTCCCCCAGCCTCTGATCTGCCTCCCCCCGCCTCTGATCTGCCTCCCCCCTCCCCCAGCCTCTGATCTGCCTCCCCCCTCCCCCCAGCCTCTGATCTGCCTCCCCCCTCCCCCCAGCCTCTGATCTGCCTCCCCCCTCCCCCAGCCTCTGATCTGCCTCCCCCCTCCCCCCAGCCTCTGATCTGCCTCCCCCCTCCCCCCAGCCTCTGATCTGCCTCCCCCCTCCCCCAGCCTCTGATCTGCCTCCCCCCCCTCCCCCCAGCCTCTGATCTGCCTCCCCCCCCCTCCCCCCAGCCTCTGATCTGCCTCCCCCCCCTCCCCCCAGCCTCTGATCTGCCTCCCCCCAGCCTCTGATCTGCCTCCCCCCCTCCCCCAGCCTCTGATCTGCCCCCCCTCCCCCCAGCCTCTGATCTGCCTCCCCCCAGCCTCTGATCTGCCTCCCCCCCTCCCCCCAGCCTCTGATCTGCCCCCCCTCCCCCCAGCCTCTGATCTGCCTCCCCCCCTCCCCCCAGCCTCTGATCTGCCTCCCCCCCTCCCCCCAGCCTCTGATCTGCCTCCCCCCCCCAGCCTCTGATCTGCCTCCCCCCAGCCTCTGATCTGCCTCCCCCCCAGCCTCTGATCTGCCTCCCCCCCAGCCTCTGATCTGCCTCCCCCCCAGCCTCTGATCTGCCTCCCCCCCCTCCCCCCAGCCTCTGATCTGCCTCCCCCCCCTCCCCCCAGCCTCTGATCTGCCTCCCCCCCTCCCCCCAGCCTCTGATCTGCCTCCCCCCCTCCCCCCAGCCTCTGATCTGCCTCCCCCCCTCCCCCCAGCCTCTGATCTGCCTCCCCCCCCCTCCCCCCAGCCTCTGATCTGCCTCCCCCCCCCTCCCCCCAGCCTCTGATCTGCCTCCCCCCCCTCCCCCCAGCCTCTGATCTGCCTCCCCCCCCCTCCCCCCAGCCTCTGATCTGCCTCCCCCCCCCCTCCCCCCAGCCTCTGATCTGCCTCCCCCCCCCTCCCCCCAGCCTCTGATCTGCCTCCCCCCCCCTCCCCCCAGCCTCTGATCTGCCTCCCCCCCCCTCCCCCCAGCCTCTGATCTGCCTCCCCCCCCTCCCCCCAGCCTCTGATCTGCCTCCCCCCCCTCCCCCCAGCCTCTGATCTGCCCCCCCCCCCCTCCCCCCAGCCTCTGATCTGCAGCGCATTATACTCACGTGCGCTGTGGCCGCCGGTCGCTCCTTCTGTCTGTGCGGCGGATTGCTAATGCTTACAGCATTAGCAATGCGCCGCACAGACCTATGAGAAGGAGCGACCGCCGGCCACAGCGCACGTGAGTATAATGCGCTGCTCTCTGCTCACTACTAACATACCATGGCAGCCAGGACTTAAGCAGCGTCCTGGCTCCCATGGTAACCGATCGGAGCCCCAGCATTACACTGCTGGGGCTCCGATCGGAACTGACACTGCCACCAATGATGGGGGGGAGGAGGGGGACCCTGTGGGATATGGCCGGCACATTCATTGGTGGTGCAGTGGCCACAGTCCCTCCCCTCCTCTCCTCCTCCCCTCCCCTCCTCCTTGGTCTTCAGTGGCAGCCGCGCACAGTGGGGAGGGAGAGACTCCCTCCTCCTCCTCCCTCAGCTGTGCCGGCCGCTCAGTCCTGCCTCTCTGGCTCCGGAGGACACGGAAGCGGTGAGTGAGACGCTTATTTCACTCCCGCTCCGTGATCACGTGATCTGAACGATTCATCGATGCAGGGAAACTGCATCGATGAATTTTTTGACTCGATTTAATCGAGTTATTCGAATAATCGTTTCAGCCCTAGTCAAGGGGGGTGAATACTTTTGCAAGGCACTGTATGTTATACTGTATATGGATCCAGCACCATGGACATTTGGTGCGACATAAGCAGCATTATTAAATGGCAGAGAATATTAATGGAAATCCTGTACAGTAACTGGGCCCTGGGTCCAGATTTTGCACCAGGAGCCAAGATCTTGAATCGTATTGACACCGTTTTACATGAAATTAGACCAAGAGTCAAGAAACCTATTAAACGTTTCAACACTACAGCAACAAAAAGTGAAAACCACAATTATCAATATGTTTTCAGGCTTGTGTGATCAAATAAAACAAGTTTGCTTTCTTTCTTAGTCGGCTTCTAAATCAACAATGAAGCCCATAGCCTGGCAGTGGCGCGGCTTACCCTATGCTTCCCGTCTATACTCGTTGACTCATCGACCCTATTAGAAAAACTTTCTATTGCATTTACACCTCAGAAACAGAAAAACAATATTTGCGGTGAAAGAGCTTGAACCCATGCCCACTTCCTCTAGTTTCTCCACCAATAATTTGTTAGGAGGACAAACAAGAAAAATTAATTGGCGGGTGAAACGATACACAGGGTGGGTGTCGTTTAGCCATGACTTATGAAAATAGAAAGAAAACATTCATTACCATAGATGATACCTTGGGAAACCATGCTATTTCCTCACACTGCAATTAATTAACAACTCTTAGACTAAAGATGGATGCCCTGCGCTAGAGATGGAGAGTGAGACACCTTCATAAAAAAAATAGGGCAAGTCAATAGTTATGCCCTCTGAACCTTGTGCATAAATCCTACTATACACCGTGTCTGGTAACTTCCCATACTCCATTCTAAAGCATTACGAAAGTTGATGTAGATCTGCTATGCCACTGAACAGATTTGATTTACACTAGGGCTACGGCTAAGGGCAATATCTATTTGAATCCCCTGGTCGTGTACATGAGACCTTACCCTGTGAAAGATATAGGTACAGATAGTACTGAATCCCTATCTCTAACACTTTATATTATATAAGTACAGATAGTACTGGCTTCCCATCTCTAACCCTCTATATGATTTAGGTACAGATAGTATTGGCTCCCCATCTCTTACCTTGTAAATGATATAGGTACAGATAGTACTGTCTCCCCAACTCTAACCCTGTATATAATATAGCTACAGATAGTACTGGCTCTCAATCTCTTACCCTGTATATGATATAGATACAGATAGTCTTGGCTCCTCATCATTAACCTTGTAAATGATATAGGTACAGATAGTACTAGCTCCCCTTCTCTAACCCTGCATATGATATAGGTACAGATAGTACTAGCTCTCCATCTCTAACCCTGTATATGATATAGGTACAGATAGTACTGCTTTCCCATCTATAACCCTGTGTATGATATGGGTACAGATAGTACTGCTTCCAAATCTCTTACCCTGTATATGATATAAGTACAGATAGTACTGGCTCCCTGTCTCTAACCCTGTATATGATATAGGTACAGATAGTAGTACTTTCCTTTCTCCATATAAATGATATAGGCACAGATAGTACTATCTTACTTTGTCTATGCAAATTATATAGGCACAGATAGTACTACCTTCCTTTCTCTATATAAATTATGTAGGCACAGATAGTACTACCTTCTTTTCACTATATAAATGATAAAGGCACAGATAATACTACATTCATTTCTCTATATAAATGATATAGGCACAGATAGTACTACCTTCCTTTTTCTATATAAATGATATAGTCACAGAGAGTGCTACCTTCCTTTCTCTATATAAATGGTATAGGTACAGATAGTACTACTTTTCTTTCTCTATGCAAATGATATAGGCCCAGATAGTACTACCTTGCTTTCTGTATATGAATGATATAGGCACAGATAGTACTACCTTCCTTTCTCTATGTAAATTATATAGGCACAGAAAGTACTACACTCCTTTCACTATATAAATGGTATAGGCACAGATAGTACTACCTTCCCCTCTCTATATAAATGATATAGGCACAGATAGTTCTACCTTCATTTTTCTATTTAAATGATATAGCCACAGAGAGCGCTACCATCCTTTCTCTATATAAATGATATAGGCACATATAGTACTACCTCCCTTTCTCTATATTAATGATATAGGCACAGATAGTACTATGTTACTTTCTCAATATTAATGATATAGGCACAGATAGTACTACTTTCCTTTCTCTATATTAATGATATAGGCACAGATAGTACAACCTTCCTTTCTCTATATAAATGATTTAAGCACAAATAGTACTACTTTCCCTTCTCTATATTAATTATATAGGCACAGATTGTACTATCTTCCTTTCTCTATATAAATGATAAAGGCACAGAAAGTACTACCTTCCTTTCTCTATATAAATGATATAGGCACATATAGTACTACCTCCCTTTCTCTATATTAATGATATAGGCACAGATAGTACTATGTTCCTTTCTCTATATTAATGATATAGGCACAGATAGTACTACTTCCCTTTCTCTATATTAATGATATAGGCACAGATAGCACTACCTACCTTTCTCTATATAAATTATATAGGCATAGATAGCACTACCTACCTTTCTCTATATAAATGATATAGGCACAGATAGTACTACATTCCTTTCTCTATATTAATTATATAGGCACAGAGAGTACTACCGAGAGTACTACCTTCCTTTCTCTATGTAAATGATATAGGCGCAGACAGTACTACCTTCCTTTCTCTATATTAATGATATAGGCACAGATAGTACTACCTTCTATTCTCTATATAAATTATATAGGCATAAATAATACAGTGTCATTGTCTCTCCATGTAATTTTCACAGATAATTCTAATGAAAAATACTGAATGCAGGATTCTTAATTGGATTTTAGTATAAACTGGAGCTGGGGTTTGAATATTGATATTTGGCTGTTGGATGGCAGAACTATGGTCCGACGCCCTCAAATTTTCTTTTAAATGGAGGAAATGTTTCAAGACCTTGTTCTTGAAGCATCAAGCATTTTGCTGTTTTGCATCTCAGGACAATAGGCATCTGATATGTACATGTTAGCATTTTCAGTGAGTCGTGGGTAACGTGCTATGCCCAAGAGGAGGGAAGTGGCCAGTGAAGGTGATGGAGGCTGGGTGAGAAGAACTGGCTCCCTCTAGGTTTTCCCAACACCTCTGCTGGCTGCAGCTACATTTTTCTTGTCGCTAGGACAAGTAGATTGCTCGGCTTGGCCATGCGAATCAGAATTCCCGCAGGACTCTCGGGGTCCGGACAAACAGCCTCTATACACGTGTTAGCTTAGGAAAGCAGGATCGAAAGGTGTGAGAAGAGATATTTAGCGTGGACTAGAAGGTCTTAAAGTTGTAGCGGGCGGTCTTCTTTCTTTTTGGGTATTTTACAAAAGCAGCAGGGATTACGCTCATTTTATGGCGGGCAGATTGTTATAACAGACTATTGCTATGGTTGGCTCCATTTACACTCTATTTTAGGGTTGCTTTATGTGGTTTAAGAAAAATTAAAGCCTGTCATTTTTTTCCCCAGTATTTTCACATGCAGAAAGCCTAATAATTCACAAAAAAAATTAACTATGAGTGGTACAAAAATGAAGTCCTTTCTGTTGAGTTAAATGGTATTGAAAAAATGGCATAAACAACCTGTACTTGAGTAAAAGCCAATAATAACAAGTTACAAAAATCTATAATTATTCCAAAAAACAGCGCCACTAGTTTCCAGAACATCCAGGCTGTAGCTAAGAGAGTATGCAATGTTCTAATATACAATATACCCACCATGATCCTAATTCGTTTATGGATGATTGCATCCTAGACATCTCAGCCAGGGACCCTCTTATTATCATGATTTGCTCTCTACCTCTCTCATCTCCCACTGCCACCATGAGCCGTTATCATCATCTACTGCCCTCCTCCTGGGTCTTTGAATGCCTTCATCCTGCGCATTCTTATATGCACCAGCCGGGGCCACCAGTTTCGACCACCTCCTCTACCTCTGAGAAGGTTTTGAGATGCAGCCTTCTTAAGGGCTCCTCCATCATTGACCTTTGCCTGAGGAAGAGGTCCATTTTAGTTCCTGAATCCTGCAATGTTAACCTGCTGAATTCCTTGTTTGTGGTCAGCTTGTCCTTCCTGTCTGCTATCTTTCCTTGAATGGGTTGTTCAGGCTCAGAACTGAACCTGGACATATCCCCATCTCCACCCCTCTGACCCCGTGATCTCAGATTCCTGTCATTGCACCTACTACTTACAAAGAAATGTCACAAAACAAATTCCTTTGTAAAATTTGGCGAAGCAGCCGAAACAAATTTTGGAATAATTCCCTCGTCTGTAATCAAAATCCCTGAGCTATGATAGGGAGAGAGCTGCAGCATAAATAACTCACTCCCTGGAAAAGGACACGCCCCTGAGCTGCCAGCTTGAAATAAATCTAGCAGAGCAATTGACATTGCTATAGGATGTATCTTTTTTATTTTATACATTAAACATGGGATGACCCCTTTAAGAGTGGGTGCAGTGAGTATCGCTTGACAGTTTCAATGGTGTGTCTGGTACAGATTTTGCAGATTTTTGTTGAAAGGGGTGGTTAAAGATAGAAACCTATGTCTATATGTCAGTTTAAAGGGGTAGTTTCAAGAAGGCAACCTCTGTCTATATGCCCAAACAGCTAGAGCAGAGTGCTCTGTCATCTGTGAATTACACGTGTGTGCTATGGTGATATCGTACGGTACAGCATTATAGATGTGTGTCCAGCTGTGAATCTTCCTCAGGAGTCGAATCTCCGGTGATCGGTGCCCTTTTAATGTAGCGTATTCTAAGGTGCCTTCACACGTGGTGGAAAAATCTGCCAGAGAATCCACATGTGCGGATTTTCACAAAGGTGCGGATTTTGGTGAAGTTTTTTCCGTGCAAAATGGAATGCATCTTTCTATGTGAATTAAGATTAGTGTTAAGCAAATCCGAATTTCTGAGAAAATTTGATTTGCCGCAAAGTCGAATTTTCTCATGCTTCCTGGTGGCGAATCAATTTAATCGGAAATAGTGTAAAAAACGAAATCGTACTTACCTAATTAATTTGCTCATGAAGAGCCAGCTACCACCATCTTTATTGAAGATCTCGCACGAAATCCCGAGATTTTGCACTAAATCTTCAATAAACATGGCGGTACCCAGCCCGTTGCCAGGAAATGGATGAGGTAAGTATGATTTTGTTTTATTTTATTTTACACTCTGTTATTACTGTTAGAGATGAGCGAAGTTTTGAAAAATTCGATTCAGCAGCTTTGTCTAATTTTTATTTAAAAAAATTGGCTCACCACTCCCGGGATTTCGGCTGAGATCTCCAATCAAGATGGCGGCGGCCGGCCCGTCGCGAGCAAATGAATGAAGTAAGTATGATTTTTTATATTTTTTTACACTATTTCAGGTTAAATTGATTCGTTACCACGAAGCACGAGAAAATTCGGCGAATCGAGTTTATCCTGAAATTCAAATCGAATTCCACTTTGTTGAATTCTATCCGCTCCACTCTAATTACTGTCAAGTGCCTCGATCATGGATGAACACGGCATTTAAGGGGTACAATGATTTGGAACGGTGTTTGTGTCGCTCCCTGTCATTGCACCCACTATTTACTGCGAAATGCGCTGATTTGTATTTATTTTTTAATTCGGTGAAGCAGTCAAATCAAAATTTCAAATACATTATGATGCAGATTTCTGTTGGATCCCTTCTCTCATTGAATAGAATAGACACATTGAGCTTCTTTTTTTTTTTTTACAATCTTTATTTCCGCTGCAGAATTTTTTTATTCCACAGTGGACCGTAGCACAGAGACTGACACTTTTCAGCCCCTCAGGATAACATGGGGGGAGATTATCATCTTGTGGCTTTTCGGCCATGTTTTAAGACACCCTAACTTGTAAGCAGGGGCGCACCACCAATGTGCTGCCTCAGGCAGCACAAGTTAGGGGCAAGATGGGGGCAGTGGAAGGGGGATTATCTGTTTCTGCAGTATAGTATTGGGAAGCACAGTGGGCACAGTATGTGGTGCTGTATTACCCTGTATGTTTTGTAGTTCTGTATGTAATGTTTTCTAAGTATGTCTTTAACAGTAGGGCTGGAGGGAAGGGGTTAGGTTAAGAAATTGGCATTGGGGCGCTGTTTCAGTTTTCGCCTCAGGCAGCAGACAGGCTAGGTGCACCCCTTGTAAGGATGAGTGTAAGTACACCAGGAACCTATGGACATGCCTCAGGAGAAAGTAAGCAGGATGGATATAGCGTAGCAAAAACTTTAATACGGGAGAGAAGAGGTCCCTTTGTGCATTATGTCTGTCTATGAATGGAGAATTTAATGAGGCCGCATCAGATTAGTAAAAATCACATTTAATTTGGAATAATACACCTAAAAAAAAAAAGCCCTGACTGTATGTTGGCAGTGGGCGTTTTTGACTCCACTTTGCACCCACAAGCCCCTTTCAGCTACTGTGCAGCCGCGTGTAAATGGCACCCTTTCTTCTCTCACCAAAAATAATACCTCTTCACTCCAAAACTTCTCCCCAAATTCCATTATGCGGTCACACCCCTGCCCTTCTCCCTGATGAAATGAAAACAAACAAGAACTTAATTTGAAGTAGTTACAAAACTGTGTCTCGTCGTCCTCCTTCCCCCCACCTCCGAAAAAAAAAAACTGGGAGGGGGCCACTCTCATTTAATTAGAGCAAGCGCTCGTGCTCCAGCGCCGGCTACAATAAACAGCCGCACATCTGATTTCCATTATAAGGAAAAAATGCAAAATAAATAAACAGGAGCTCAGAAAACAGTAGTATAAATCTGATTCACTGCAGGACAATGCAAGGGGGGCAGCAAATCACCGAGCCGAAAACCTTCCAGAAGCTAGTTACTTAGAATTATTGGGGTAGGGGGGGGGGGCTGTATTAAATATAAGGGATAGGAATCCCAAGAGGGCAGTAGAGGGAAGCAGCGAGGCAGGAAAAGCTCACAGTTGGATTACAGTCAGCAGCGAGCATAAAACATACTGTTGACAAAACAAGCAACATTGTGTATAAAATGTATTACTGCCGCAGTCAACAGTAAAGACACAGGCAAGAAAAAGACACGAAACCACCCTCAGCAAACAAACAAACAAAAAAGAAAAGCATAACCCTACTTTCGCACTTGCATGGTTAATTCTGGGATTGAGATCCGGCAATTAAACGGATCCGTTTTGATTTTTCACATCAGGATGCATCCGTTCCGTTAGGATGGGGTTGTGAGAAATTAAAACGGAAAATAAGGGATCCTTCACCATTGACTTAGGGCTCATGCACAAGAATGTATGCGGAACCATTCATTTCAATGGGTCCGCAAAAAAAAATGAATTAACTCCGTGAGCATTCCGTTTCCGTATGTCCATATTTTCGTTCCGCAAAAAATAGAACATGTCTTATTATTGTCTGCATTACGGACGAGGATAAGACTGTTATGTTCCGCAAAATACGGAATGCATGCAGACGTCATCCGTATTTTTTGTGGATCTATTTTGCGGACTGCAAAATACTTATGGTCGTGTGCATTAATCCTTACATTGTTTTCAATGCCAGATCCGTTTTTTTTCTGTTTTTATGACCGGACACAAAACGGAATGCTGACGGAACGGAAGACATCCTGATGCATCCTGAACGGATGTCTTTCCATTCAGAATGCATGAGGATTAAATGGATACATTTTTTTCCCGTATTAAGATCCTCTGCACGCAAGTGTGAATATAGCCTTGGGCCTCATTCACATTTCCGAGTCTGTTTGATGTCGGAGGAAAATCCATCCATGTTTCATCCATGAAGAATCTGTTTTTGCCCTCCGTGTGTCATCCATATTCCACGGACACTGCTCGGCTGAAAATTAATTTCCTGGGGATCTCCTATCAATGGTCCGTGAAACACTGACACCAACTGGTCTGCATCACGGGCCAAAATGGTGCATGGTGGAATGGTGAAAAAAACTGGTGTTAACGAGCAGATTTAATATGAATGGATATATGTGCTGTCCATGGAAAAAGCAGATAGCATACGTCCATGGAAAACGGAAATTTGAATGAGGCCTAACCCCATGTGCATATCTTGGTCCATAAAAACAAAAACAAAAAACAGATCAGCAAAATATGGACACCTGCTGCATGCATGCTGTATTTTTATCACTCCCATCAATAGAAATGGTTACTCTTGTCCAAATTATGAACAAGGACATTTTTTATAATTTGCGGAACTGCTACACGGATCCGCATAAAACATGGATCTGTGCATGGATTCCTAGAAATGAAGGGGCCAGTGTGCCATCCACAAAAAGTGCAGATGGAATGAAACAGGGTATACATGGAATTTAGTGTACCGTCACATGCCTTTTTACTCATGGCAGAATTTTTTTTAGCCCAAAAACTTTTTTAAAAAGCCTTGATTTTTAATAGCAGTTTTTGCTGAGTTTTGAAGCGTTTATGCATATTTAGTGTTTTAGCACCTGGCATTTTTTCACAGTGTTTTTTTTTTTACATGCCTACTTTTTCAGGAAAGCATGTGTCCCTCTGTGAAGTCACTTTCTCTGGAGAGCTGCATGGGGAAAAAACATTGATTAAATAAAAAAAATGCAAAAATAGTATTAAAAATTGCCAACGCACCTTACACATGCACTTTTTGAAGTAGCCATGAAATTCAATAAGAGCTCATGCACATAAATGTATTTTCTTTCCGTGTCCGTTCCGTTTTTTTGTGGACCGTATGCTGAACCATTTATTTCAATGGGTCCGCAAAAGTTATTCAGTGTGCATTCCATTTCCGTATAGAATAGACCATGTCCTATTATTGTCCACATTACGGACAAGGATAGGACTGTTCTATTAGGCGCCAGCTGTTCCGTAAAATGCAAATCCATCACTGAAATCACCCTCTGATTTTTTCTGTGGAGTCAGCGTCAGGTAGAGCGTTTTTTCAGAAGTTTTAACATCGTTTTCAAAATACAATGACATAAAAAAAAAAGGTCCGATAGAAACCTAAGCACATACATTTTTTTTTTTGGAAGGTATTGGCGCTTTTTTTAGACAAAGACACCAATGGATTCAATGGGAATGCACAATATACATGAAGGACACATACTTTTCGTTGCTTCCAGGTCGACTTCTGACTGAACTGCATGTGTGTTTCTACCCTAAGGGCTCATTTCACACGACCGTAGGTGTCCCGTTGCCATATTGCGGACCGCATATTCGGATCCGCAATACACGGGCACCCTTCTGTGTGCATTCCGCATCCCACTTGAATGGGTCCGCAAATTTGGAGATGCGGAACGGAAGTACGGAATGGAACCGCTACGGAGTGTTCTGTGGTGTTCCGTTCCGTGCTTCGGCACTGCAAAAACATAGAACTTGCTCTATCTTTTTGCAGAACGGGCGGATCACTGTCTGCGATGCGCTTGCGGCTGCCCCACGGTCGGTGCCCCGTGCATTGCGGACCTCAATTTACGGTCCATGGCATGGGCAGCACACGGTCGTGTGAACAAGCCGCCCTAAGGAGTCAAGATTTCAACACATTACCATTTGAATTGATGGCCAGCCATAGGGGAAGCCTTCACAATCAGATGGTTTGGCTAACATTTATCTCATGTTTATGGCCTGTTTAAAGGGGTTTTCCAGGATTTTTCTTAAAATTTCTTTAAATTAATGAAATCTATACTTTCCTGTTCCCTGACTCTATGGCTCTGGGCTGTCTTTAGGTTCATGTCTGTCAACTTCTGCATGGATGGGGTCATGGACTGGCCTCAGTGGTGATATGTCCACAAGCAGGTCACATGTTGCTTGGGGATGCGTCACTGTTGTCAGCCATTGGCCGCAGCAGCACACGTGACCACATCCGTGCAAAAGTTGGCATTCAGGAACTTCAAGTCCCGTGAAGACAGCCCGGAGCCATAAAGCTGGAACGGAGAGTCAGGGATCGAGTAAGTATAGATTACTTCAGCTCTAATGCTGGGTGTGGAGGCGGTAAAAAAAAACTGCAAAACCCCTCGGGGGGGGGGGCATCCCAGGGATGAAAAGAAAATCCTGGAAAAACCCTACAGGTGTCCCAGGGGTGAATGACCCTGGTAGGGATGGTAGAGTGGATTCATCAGAATGAGTTCCATGTCTCTGATGGGGATTCACTTCAATGTGTTAGCAACTAGTATTGGACCTGGTTCGTACCTTAAGCGTGGTTAAGACATTCAAAAACATAAAAAGCATCAAGGACAGGAGATGCACAAAGAATCCAGAACCAGAACTCATATGTAACTTAAAGGGGTATTCCTATCTGGGGTTATTTTGACTAGGACATGCCATCAATGTCATATAGGTGCAGGTCCCACCCACAAAGTGAAGGAGGACACACTGTGCATGCGTGGCTTACTCTTCGAAAATAACTGAGTAAGCGCACTTGTTTATTTTCGGAAGTCCCATAGCACTGTACAATCGCAGCCACTTCTCCATTCACGGCTTTCGGACTGCCGGAAATAGCTTGCACGGCTAAATCCGAAAGTCCCGTAGCGGTGAACAGAGGGTAGCCCTGCAGGCGCAGCTACTCTATTTTCACTATCTGTAGATAGCAGAGGGTCCCAGACATGGGACCTGCACCTATCTGACATCCTAACGATATGGGATCATAGTCGTAGATGGGAATACCCCTTTAAGAGAGGTAACAGATCCTCTCTTTACCTCCTCTGTGCTGCATTTCATATAGAAGATAAGCTTTAAAAAGTCAACATAGGCTGTGCATTATGGGAGATGCAACCATAACCTGCAAAAACCGATTCACCACTCAAGTATAAGCACCTCTGCTTGTGGGAATGCAAGAGTTAACCAAGCCACACTCCTTTAAACCAATATACTTGAAGGAAAAAAAAAAAAAACTAACAGCATTTTTTTTTTCGCCAGTGTTTATTTTTCCAGTTGCCTTAATTTGAGTAATTGCTTTGCCAGCGTTCAAAAATATATATTCTGCCTTAGAAAAACAGCCCCATATGACGGATCACGTTCATTTTCATTTCAAATTTGGCCTGAGATTTGGGGTATTATTTCCACGGCGCCAAAATCGCCTGCGCTGCTTAGCTAGTTTCCTATTCGTATTTTTTATTTTTATTTTATTTCTTTTTTTTTTTTTAAACTTGTGCTGCATGGCACTTAAAGAGACAACGTCTTATTCCGTGGACTTGTTTTGGCCTCCTTTCAAAAGTGTCACTCCTTAAATCTGTTCCTCGAGCCTTCTTTCCCTTCTGTTTCTGCTCTGCTTACATTAAGATGAACTTGGCACCCTCCAGGCTCCTTGCCTCAATTTTTCATTTCAGTTTTTTTGAAAACTTTTAAAGTTTTTGAGGGTGTTTCAATGAACGTTATTATCTTCAATCAAGGCATCGATGATTATTTCACATCATTGTTTAGCGTCTGATTCCATTATTCCTTGATTTTCTGTTGTGTACAGACCAGACCAATTATTTTTAAATAAAATTAGAAAAATAAAAATTTGATTAAAAATGTGTAGAGTTTCAATTATGCATCTCAGAAGATTAAGATATTATTTCTTAATTTTTCTATATTCAATATTCAATTCTATATTCAATATTTGTTAATTTAATCCCTATAGTTTACAATTTCCACTGGGCTATGATCTAAAATTTTTAAAAAGTCTCTTTAAAAAATATGTAGTCATGGTCAGAATTTTTTAGGGTGCAAACAGTGGGGGGGGAAAAAATTTCAGTAGAATTCAATAAATAAATAAAAAAATGGAGATGTTATGACTTTTTCAAATTTCAGTAGTATTTATCCTATGAGTTTGGAAGTGATGGTTTCTTGAATTTGCTTCGTTCGGATATTTCAGATGGAATAGATACCAGTTTGGCTCTGTATTACTCCTGTGGAAGTTGGACTAACAGGTTTACTGTATCCGAGTACAGGATATACAGTATATAAATGTAAAAAAAAAAATTAAGTGGAAAATATGAAAGAAAATGCATAAAAGAAATGATGTATGTAAGATAAAGAGAAACCTGGGGAGAAAAAGTGTAAAATGAACTATTCCTGTATAAACCTATTTAGAACTTACTATAAATCGCATGATGTATAATCTGTCCTAGAAAATGAACATATGTTATAAACACCCCAAACTATATAAAAAAAATAGAAACTATCCCTGTATATTTAAGAAAGGCAAATAAAAATAAAGAAAATATTAAATTGCAATAAAAAAATGAAAATATTACTGGTCATTTGAAAGTAATACAAATTATATAAAAAGTAAAAACTAATCTAAATATATAAAAATATAATGAACATAATATGATAATACATTTTACATTTATATAAATGTCTGAAATTCTTATACATGAATAACCAAGAAGTCATCTGTTTAAAAAAACAACAACTTTTAAACAAGCTAAAAGGTAAGTAGAAGTTATCCCCTATCCACAGGATCCACAGATTGGTGGGGGTCCCAGAGATAGGATCATGAGAATGGGGGCCCCATACCCCCTGCTGCTCCCCTGAAATGACCGGAGCTGCGGATAAACACATGAGCATGCCCACTCCATTGATTTCTATGGGAGTTCCAGAGATAGCTGAGTACAGCGCTCGGTGTGGATAGGGGATAACTTTTACCTGCCGGAATACCACTTTAATTATATTCTATTATATTCTTTTAAACTGGGTGGCCAAGATGTAATGTGGTCGAAGCCTATACCACCATAGGGATCCAGTGCAGTTTTCAAATTGGTTGCTAAAAGTTGATTTTTTTTTTTTTTTCTCTCGATAGAATATATTACAGTAATAGCTTTAAGATGCGTTTAAAATTATTTTATTTTTTTAAGGTTACCGAAACTCCCCAAAAAAGTGAAAAAAAGTTCAAAATATTAGACAACTCCTTAATTTTAGGGGCCTCATTTTTGCTTGATGTGACCCCAAATTTTTGAAACTCTGGTGGCCTTCCAGTTTGGCTTGCCAGTAATACTATATCCCTAAACATACTATACTGTATACCACATGGGTGTACATAGCATAAAGGCAGGCCATGTGTAGTGTCTCACATGTGTGTGTATGGTCCACTCTAAATTGTTATGTATAGGATGATGTCATTCTGCACTATTTCTTTGTCTATGCTGCTGAATCCATATTACAGGCTGGTAACATGCATTACATACTTCCACCACTAGAGGTCACCATCACACCATTTATATGGTGCAGCCACAGACAGTTAAAGAGAGATTAGGAGTTGGCAGTTTGGAGGAAGAAGAGGAGACAAGCCCGGAGAACCAATTTACCTCAACCATTGAGTCCAAGATTAGGACTATCTGATCCAACACTGTAGATTACCCTTCTGGGGTAGAAAGTGGATTATCACTTTGAGGACCGCAACCTTTTAAAATAATGAAGCAGAGAGTTTGCCTGCCATGAGGAAGATCACCCTTGGGTTGCTGGGTTACTGAACTATAGACTATTGGCAAAGGAAGATAACTGCCGTTTATCAGGTTTTAGTCACCTTTGCACTAGGTGGAGAGTTTCTAAGCTACAGGCTGCCCACTATAACCAAGGACAGAAAGGCTATTTGTTAGAATACTTACTTACAGAGGATCTAAGCTACTATTGAAAGGCTAACTGACAAAAGCAAGATCAGGAACCAAGTACAATAAGAACATACATCACCTTTACTAAAATGAGCTGAGCTAACCTCTACAATTCACTATAAGGAGCCTGCTAATTTGGATTTGCAGCTTTACCCTTTTTGCCATCTGTATGCAAGACAAAGTGATGATATTGGATTCCTTACAACATCTGACAAGCAAAGTTCCTGTTTGGTTTAACTACTTCCTCATTCTTCATTCTTCTGCTCCGTCTCTTAATTGCACCTTACGGTGCTGGCGTCACGAACTACAACACAGGGGTCCAGCCACCAAAGCACCCTAAGCTTACACACTACCATCAAGTGCACCTCAACTTCCATCTGGCTGGTGTTCCCTGCAACTGAGAGTGCCCCGGAGGATTTGGTGCTGTCTTCCCATCCACTGCACGCTGGCCCAGGGGACAACTTAACTGTGAGTAAATGAACTACTACACCCACCAGCTCACCACTACTACAATCACTATACCCTGTGTTTTGTCACGTTGCACATGGCACTGTGAAGGGGCCCAAAGAAGAAAGGGGCCCATTTGAGATCCTTCTCAGGGATTTAGACTTTTCAGGTGCTGCAACATTAACCAACAAGGAAGAGTGATGGATGCTTCAGTGCCTTCTGTCACAGGTGGTTAAGAGTGTGGAGGTGTCCAGCAGCTTCTTAAAGCAGCTTTATTGTTATCATTGCTATGGAGTCTTTATGTAGACCACCAGTGGGTATGAGTGGTGTGGTGTCAAGCAGCTCCTGAAAGCACTGCAGCATCAAATTCCTTTGAAATAAAACAGCAAATAAAAAGGTTAAAAAAAAGGGATGTGACCAGATCTTAGATGTTCTTGGCCCATGTCTGATCTGGCTATTAGTGTGGAACAAAGCGAAGCATTCGAAGTGGAATTCGGTCCAAAGTTTAGGAAAACTTCGATTCACAATGAATCTGAATTTCCTCATGTTTCATGGTAACAAATCATTTTTTTCCTAAAATTGCGGCTGCGCATGTTACAAAGTGAAAGTAAGAAGCTCGGGAACACGAGATCACCCATAATGGCGTGCAGCCAGGCAATCTGCAGGTAGCCATCCCCTGTGATGTCACAGCCCTATAAAACCCTCATCACGCTCGGCCTCAGTTTTATATTTATTCCTACATTTTCTTATTCCTACATCAGCCGTAAATGTAATTCAATACCAATAAGATGGAAGCCTTTATTATTCTAATGCCAGCGTGCCAACCAATACCATCCAGTCTGCACCCTTGGGGGCACCAGGACCCTCATCCCACGTGGTCTCCGCCATTATCCTGTGAGCTGAGCATAAGGAGAGACAGGTCAAGGGCTTATGTGCTATGGACAGTGTTGCTGTAAATGATTAAAAAAATAATATTGTAGAGGGAGACTGCAAGCAGAGTGCAGGGAGACTACAGGGAGAGTGCAGGGAGACTACAGGGAGAGTGCAGGGAGACTACAGAAATAGTGCAGGGAGACTTATTCTGCACCTTTTTTTTTTTTTATTTATGTATTCTTACATTTACTTATTCCTATATCAGCTGTAAACTAAGATATGTAATTCAATACCAATAAGATGGAAGCCTTTATTATTGGATGTGGAAAAGGAGGAAAAGCAGATGGCAGAAGAAGGGCTCCCACCTGTAGGGCAGGAGAGCGCTGGGGTTGGAGAAGTGGGTATGCCAGAGCTGATTAATATTCTGAGTTTACTGTCAAATAACCTGCAGGAGATTGCAGGCAACAACAGCAATAATATTTTATTGCCCCCCCCCCCCACCTAACCAGCCAAACCCTATACCAAAAACAGCTCCTGTTGTCGTGTGGCCATTAACAATGAAGAAGGACTATACAGTGTAGTCTTTATTATTAAGTGAGAGGCAACTGCAGGCTAATTGGCTGCACGGTTCTTCACTGCAGCATGGCCCCAAATATGCCCGCAGCACGGCCGATTCGTGTGCCAGTACCCTAAGGCAGAGTAACCTGGGTATACCTGATTTATAGAGATTCGAAACAAATGAATTCACAACAAATCTATTTTTTTGGCAAACATGCCATGCTAGGAGTTGTAGCGCAACCTGCAGACCACTGGTCTACGTGGTGAATCTAGCCCTGTTTGTGTCCCTATCTGGAGTACTGTACACGTCTAAAACGAAGCCTACTGCCTGCCATGTCTGAAGATTCAGCAGCAAATAACTCTCCAAGAGGCCACTGAATCATCCCGGCCATGCAACATCTGTTTGACAGCACTGAAACCACAAAGAGACTTCTGACGAGTGTGCGCGCCGGACTCTCCTGCTCCGTTCTCTCAACTACTGTATGTTCCTATTAAGACAACCTTCCTTAATCAGAAGAGACTTTACTGTACACGCCAAGCCACACTGGCTCCAGGAAATTATTTTGTATATATGAGGGGGAAGGGAGGCTGCTTTCTAGCTTCAGTCTCCGGAGATATCTGGGGCTATTCTCAGTAATTACCTTTTTTTATTTTGAAGGAAGGTGAATTTGGATAGAGGTTGGCTTAATGTGACACATACGCTTTAATATTTTTCTTGTACTATAATAACTTGCTTGAGTAAATGAAAACCTAGGACGGAAATAAGGCATAAGGTGTCCGAGAGAAGATTTCCCATTGCCCATTTGTTGCAAGACAATTGCAGTCGGGGCTGATCTCACCCAAGTGGAACCCAAATCTCATGTTCTGTTCACCAGAATATCGAAACTGGTAGGTTTTGGACGTTTTGGACCAACAGAGGGGAAGAAAATGATACCACCAGCATGTAGAAGGGAATAGGTTTGAAACATTTCAATTCCATGTACATAGCTTAAAGGAGATCTCTTTTTTTATTTTTTATAAATATCACATTTATTGTCTAGATTATGAAAAAAAAAAAAATTTGCATGCATTAAGAAAGCATTAACTGGAGTTATGAGGTTGGCTTACATAGTATGGTGGCACCTGGTGCCCAAAATATATAGCAATGTGATGTCCACCTAAGTCTTTGAGTGCAGGCAGTGGCGTAACGATAGCGGTCGCAGAGGGAACGACTGCGAACAGGCCAGACGGGGAGAGGGGGCCCGATGCACTCACATGTAACGGGGCCCGGCACTCTCACTGTACTTCATGCCGGGACCCATCAGACCTCTTAACTTGGCTCCATCACATGCAGTACAGCATCTATCAGACCCCAGCACTGCCCTACTTGAATTATTAACAAATTAAAGGGGTGAGCAGGGCCTGACTAACATTTTTTCACCTTCATTTTTCTCAGCTTCTTTTTCCAAGAGCCATAGCTTTTTTTTTTTTTTTCTAGTCATATTAGGGCTTGTATTTTTAATGGCACCAATCAATTTAGTATGTATCGGAAAATGAGAAAAAATTCTTGGTGGGATGAAAATGAGAAAAAAAAATGTTTTTACAAGGTTTGGCCCCTTTCACATGAGCAAGTTTTCTGCGCAGGTGCAATGCGTGACGTAAGCGCATAGCACCCAAACTGAATCCTGACCCATTCATTTCAGTGAAAGTGCGGATGCAATGCGTTTTTCACAAATGGTTGCTAAGAGATGTTGTTTGTACACCTTCAGTTTTTTATCACGCACATGAAAAATGCATAAAAAAACGTATTGCACATGCGCGGAAAAAACTGAACAACTGAACGCAATCGCAGACAAAACTGACTGTACTTGCTTGCAAAATGGTGTAAGTTTCACTGAACACACCCTGAACACATCCGTAGCCAATCCGTCACACTCATGTGAAAGAGCCCTTAGGCCTCTTGCACACGACCGTATGTCTTTTTCAGTATTTTGCGGTCCGCAAAAAACGGATCCGCAAAAAGTACAGATGACATCCGTGTACATTCCGTTTTTTGCGGAATGGAACATCTTGCTCCTAATAGAACAGTACTATCCTTGTCCGTTATGCGGACAATAATAGGACACGTTCTATCTTTGAACGGAACGGAAATGCGAAAATGGAAGGCATATGGAGCACCTTCAGTTTTTTTGGCGGAACCATTGAAATGAATGGTTCTATATACGGTCCGTATACGGAACGCAAAAAAACTGAACGGAAACGGAAAAAAAAACTTTAAAGAGGCCTTACTATGATTTGCAACTGACATGTTAGCTTCATTCTTTGGGTCAGTGCAATTATAGTTTTACCAAACTTATATACAATTTAACGTTTTCTTATTTTTTTAATACTAATATTTAAAACTTTGGAAAGAAAATGCTTTTATATTTTGACAAACATAACTCTTTAATTTTTGCATCTACTGTGTCAGGACTTGTTATATATTTTTTATTTTATTTTTTGGGTGAGCGGTTTTGAACAGTACCTATTTGGGGTATATACAACTTTTTGATCTCAGACAAAAAATTGGCATTTTGATTTATTTCCATTTCCATTACAACTTCACCATTCAGAATAAATAATTTGAATAGTTCTGACGTTCTCGGACATGGCAGTACTAATTATGTAAATTTTTATTGTTTATTTTTACATGTAAAATTGGGAAAGGGGGGAATCTGAATTTTAAATACTTTTTTAGTATTTTTAAAAACTGCTTTTGCTTTTTTTTTTTTTTTAAGAATTTTACAGTGCTTAAGAGGAAAGTCGGGTATTCAAAAGTCACCAGTCTACTATGACAACTGATCAGGAGTGAATGCTTTCTCTTTGGGAGGCCAACTGGGGGTCAAAGGGAGCCCTTTCTTGTGACTAATGTCTCAGATGCCGCAGTAAATAGTGACCGCGGCATTTCACAGACTAAGTGTCCATGATAAGAGTTTTCTCTGATCATGGACACTCCCTGTGGGTAATAGCTATGTAAAATAGCTGTCACCTCCTGAGCCAGGACCACCTTTAAGAGGATCTGTACCCTCTCTCGACAGGTATATTTAACTAACTATTTACATAGTGGATGACTGACTTGTTGGATAAAATCAGATTATAATATAGTATTATGATACATGTCTATTAGCGAGCCATCTGGTCTAAGTCCATGAGAAAATGATTACCGTATTTTTCGCCGTATAAGACGCACCGGCCTATAAGACGCACCTAGGTTTTTGAGGAGGAAAATAAGAAAAAAAATATTTTGAACCAAAAGCTGTGCTTTTGGTGGGTTTTGAACTAATTGTGGTCTGTGGATGGCACTGTCATGGGGGATCTGTGGGTGACGCACTTTTATGGGGGATCTGTGGGTGACGCACTGTTATGGGGGATCTGTGGGTGACGCACTGTTATGGGGGATCTGTGGGTGACACTTATGGGGGATCTGTGGGTGGCTCTTATTGGGGTCTCTGTGTATGACAGTTATGGGGGGGGGATCTGTGGATGACACATAGCATCTTATGCTATGTGTCATCCACAGATCCCCTCCATAAGTGTCCCTGTAGTGAATGACCCTCAATACAGGGCTGGGGGCCGGCATCTGGCTTTATAATAACAGCGGGGCCCGTGCAGTGACTGTATTCTACTACACGGGCCCCGCTCACTGTATAATCGTATGTCTAATAGTAAATAGTTATGTGCATAATCGCATAATGAGCGGAGTACTTACAACTACAAGCGCTCGCCGAGAGGAGGGAGGAGGCAGGAGGCAGGCCGGGAGGACAGGAGCTGGCAGCGTGAGTCATACGTCATGCGCCCACGCCGCCTGCTTCATTCATAAAGTGGGCAGCGCAGGCGCGTGACGTATGACTCACACACTGCCAGCGCCCGTCCTCCCAGCCTGCCTCCTCCCTCCTCTCGGCGAGCGTTTGTAGTTGTAAGTACTCCGCTCATTATGCAATTATGTACATAACTATTTACTATTAGACATACGATTATACAGTGAGCGGGGCCCATGTAGTAGAATAGTCACTGCACGGGCCCCGCTGTCATTATAAAATCAGACGCCGGCCCCCAGCCCCTCCTCCCTCACAGCTGATACACCCGCCGCACGACATTGCGGCGGGTGTATCATTGAAAATCGCTAAATAATTTGAGCAAAAAATTTGCGCAAAAATTCGCGCGGAAATTTGCACGAAAATTCGCAAATCGCAAAATAAGCTGCATTCGCTGTATAAGACGCACTGCTATTTTCCCCCCACTTTTGGGGGGAAAAAAGTGCGTCTTATACGGCGAAAAATACGGTACATTTCTCGCATTTCTTGCTCCTTGTCCATTCCCAATGAGTTAATATTAAAATTAAACACGGTACTGGAGACTCTTATTAGGGCGGTATGGAATAATTTTTCACTTTTAATGCCGCGGTACACGTCTGGAGCGAGTACAACAGCATGTTCCCTAGACCCTTTTCAGAGCCTGGTTGTGTTAATGTACAGCTCTCAGATCCTACAAATATGTTTTTTGGCTGATGCGGGTAACATTGAGATGTAACTCTGCCCTATTAAATGGTTTGCAGTCACTCCGGATTCCTGCCTACCCCTCCTGAATCCCACACACCTCTGTTGGCACTCACTACCAGATTTAATGTATGTATAAGGCTCATTTACAGGATCCTAGACCTTGTAACGCCAGTAACCCTTTACAGACCAGATAGATACATGAATTAGGGTTTTCACATCCCTGGAATCTGGTAGACCAATTATCAAAGATTTGGTGGAGAAGCTGGAAACGTGCGCATTATGTCCTAAGTAAGCACAGTAAAGAAATAGAGATGGCCTTGCAGTTCGCCCGGCGGTCGTTTCGCGGCGAACTTTGTGCGTTCGCGATTCGCCAAACATGCGAACATATGGCGATATCCGCCGGCACATATTATTTTACATAGCGCCGAACTTTGACCCATGACACATCTATCAGGCGGGACAGGACAGTCAATTGAGATCTTTCAGCACATGGACACAACCCCACCCTATAAAAGAACCCTATCTTGCAGCCATTTTACATTCTGTGTTTTGCCAGTGTAGAAAGAGGTTGCTTTGTGGAGCAGGGACAGGCTGTTTGGGACACCAAATGATAGCTAATTGGGCCACAAAAGTCCTTTTAAGGACTGGTATAGGTATGCTATCAATAGGTGTGATATACTGAGGGGTGTGATATACGTATAATATACTTTTTAACATCGAAAATAAATTATAGTGCATTTGTATTGTGCAGCAGTTGTGTGCAGTTCTGCTGCGATACCGCAGCTATATAGAGGGACAAACGCTATTGGAACAACTACTTGCAACGGGTGTAATATACCTGTTGCCCCAAAATAACTGATTGAGGAGTGTGATAAACCTTCTTCCGCAAAATACTGATTGAGGGCTGCGATATACCAGTTGCTCCAAATAAACAGGGTGGTGTTATCTAACTGTTGTGGCAAAAAAAATAATTGAAAAGTGTAATATACCTGCTTCCCCAAAATATTGATTGAGGGGTGCGATATACCTGCTAACACAAAATACTGATTAAGGGGTTTGATATACCAGTTTCTACCAAATATTGATTGAGGCCTGTGATATACCTGCTTCCACAAAATACTGATTAAGGGGTTTGATATACCTGCTTCCACAAAATACTGATTGAGGGCTGTGATATACCTGCTTCCACAAAATACTGATTAAGGGGTTCGATATACCTGTTTCCACCAAATATTGATTGAGGCCTGCAATATACCTGCTTCCACAAAATACTGATTGAGGCCTGCGATATACCTGCTTCCACAAAATATTGATTAAGGGGTTTGATATACTTGCTTCCACCAAATATTGATTGAGGCATGCAATATACCTGCTTCCATAAATACTGCTCTTATCTAGCTGGCCTGAACTATATGGCAACATTCAGCGGAAAATGAATATATCTCTGGCACACAGTCTCGGTGCCAAGATACATCTGACCACAGACTCGTGGTCTAGCAAACATGGACAGGCAAGGTACATAACTTTTACTGCCAACTGGGTGAACCTTCTGACGGCCGTCAAGCATGTAACCCGTGGCTCCCGTGTGGATTTGGTGTTACCGTCAAGGATTGCATGCAGGCCTGCCTCTTCTTCTCCTCCTACTCCATCCTCCATCTCCTCCTCGGCTTACTCTTCCTTTTCCACTGCTACCGCCTCTTCCGCTACACCCCCCAACCTCCCCAGAACCTATTGGATGTCCCAGGTGAGACGTTGCCATGCTGTGCTGTGGCTGTTGTGCCTGGAAGCCAAGAGCCACACCGGTCTTTCACTGCTTTCAGCTCTGCGGTCACAGGCCGATCAGTGGCTAACCCCGCTCAGTTTGACAGTTGGTAAAGTGGTGTGCGACAATGGTGCCAATCTGCTGAGCGCACTGAAACAGGACAAAATGACGCACGTGCCGTGCATGGCACACGTCCTGAACTTAGTCGTGCAGCCAAATACCCCGAGGGCAGGCCAGAAAAATCTCTGCCCATTTTAGAAGATCTTACACTGCCATGGCTCGCCTTGCTGACGTTCAGCGGCGACACCACTAGCCTGTCAGACGTCTGATTTGTGACAGCCCAACGTGCAGGAACTCCTCCTTGTATATGCTTGATAGGCTGCTCCAGCAGCAACGCACCGTTAACGACTACCTGTATGAACTCTGCAGCAGAACAGGTTCTGGGGAGGGAGCATGGTTTCTTTTCACCGCGGCAATGGCTGCAGTGAAACAGGTGCGGGGACCAATCCTATCACGCCTGCAAGAAGAGGGCGGTTTGAAGATGTGTTGGTCACTTCGGCTATGATATTATTTTTGCAGCCAACCCATTGACAGCCGCCCTCTGGATCCAGCCTCAGGAAAGCCTAGACCGGCAGGTGTCCGACTACAGCGGGCTAACGGCCGATGTGGACGCTCTGAGAAGCGAGGAACCCCTGGACTACTGGGTGTGCAGGCTTTACCTGTGGCCAGAGCTGGCACAATTTGCCATGGAACTCTTGGCTTGCCCCTCTTTGAGTGTCCTGTCCGAAAGGACGTTCAGCACAGCAGGGGGGATCTTGACTAATAAGCGCACTCGCCTAGCTCACGACAGTGTGGACTACCTCACATTTCTAAAAATGAATGAGGCATGGATCTCGGAGAAATTTAACACCTGTGACAACCACATTCCTCATGCCAGCCCACACATATCCGCCACCACGCAGAACAAAGAATGGTCCTTGTTTTATGTATATACAGCGGCATAAAAGGCCTTTTCTGTCAGGTGAATGCCAAATTTTTGGGGCCTGTACTGGCCTACAGTAAAATAGAAAGACCTATATGTAGCCCTAACAAAATTACGGGCTCACCCCTAATTAGAATGTATATAACCGATTGAAGGAGTGAGATGAGTAAAGTACACTTTAATTCAAAAGAATATACTACAATAGTCCAAAAATAACACAATTTATTTAAGAATCACAAAGAAGACACATGATCAGCACTGGTCACAAATAGAACAATACACACAGGTTACAATACACATTAAAAACCAAGGGGACCGATGGTGAGCTGCCGATACATATATCTGAATATAAAGTGCAAGTGCATAACTATAACCAATTGGTCATCAATTGAAGGACATATAGTATCCACAAGCTATAGCTATTAGATACCACAATAATATCCACATGCATATATATCAAAATTTGCCACAAAGTTGGTGTGAGATATACACCAAATTTGTCAAAGCTAAGGCAGTAACGATAATCAGGATTAAATTTAGCACATGATGGAAAAAATACTGACCAATTGATTTGAGTATATCGTGTAGCAACACCACCGGTCCACTCCCCAACGCACGTTTCGCGTACAGCTTTTTCAAGGGGTACCCCCTGCTCTGAAGAGGGGAGGGTGTCTGGTTCATAGTAAAAGGTCAAAAATTAATGGAAACACCATGAAATGGTTTGGGAACAGCATGGGGAGGATATCTAGATGCATCTTGGACTCCCAGGTCGCTGCTGGGAACGATTTTGTCCGAGTCGTACGCCAATTTTGCAGACTGACAATAATACACACAAAACTGAAGATAAAATCGATTTTAGAGGAAATTTTTTTAGGAAACATTCTTTCCTAACAAGCAAGCAAGAGCCACTCTGATACAACCTGCATCTAAAACATTAGGGGTGAGGGTCTGCTGCTGAGCTGACCATCTAAAACATTAGAGGCAAGGGCCTGCTGCTGAGCTGACCATGGAAAAAATTATGGGCGAGGGCCTGCTGCTGAGCTGACCATCAAAAAAATTATCGTTCAGGGTCTGCTGGTGAGCTGGCTCTCTAAAACATTAGTGGCGGCTGGGTATTTGCGCTTGCGTTCAAATGCCTGGAATAAGGACATTTGTACGTTGCGCTGGGACACGGAAATGGATGTGGTCGCTGATAGTGCTTACGAAGGTCCAGGTGCAGGGTGGGTGGCATCCAGGCCTGCGCCTTCAACAGGGGATTGGCCAGCACGTAACACAGGGGAAGAGGAGGCAGTGGTGTGACCCGCAGACACTGATTGTGGACCCAGGCGTTCAGCCCACCTATTAAGGAGCTTTGATGCCATGTGGTGGATCATGCTGGTTTTGGTGAGGTTGCTAGTGTTTACGTCCTGGCTCATTTTTGTATGGCACAGGTTGCAAATTACAATTCTTTTGTTGACCGCACTGCGCCAGACTGCGGAACACCTACCCCTTAGCAAGGGAGATTGCCGCAAAGGAGTCCTTCTCACTTTTGCCACCCCACTGCCTCTTCCAGACTGTTGGGGTGCTGCAGATCCCTCCCCATTTGTACTGCTGTCCTCACTCTGCTTGCCACCTTCCCAGGTTGGGTCAGTGACTTAATTGTCTACCACCTCCTCTTCCACTTCCTCACTCTGGTTATCCTCCTGACTTGTTGACCTAACAACAACCTTAGTTATTGACAACTGTTTCTCATCCTCATCATCAACCTCTTGAGACACTAATTGCTATTGACTTATTGGCAACTGTGTCTCAACATCATCATCCACCTCGTGAAACACTAATTGCCGTTCCCCACCGTCATCTTCTTGTGACGGTGGATGCTCAAGAGTTTGGGAATCAGGGCACAATATCTTCTCATGTCCCTCTTCAAGCAGGCTTGTCGAGAGGCCCAAATGTAGGAATGGTGCTGAAAAGAGCACCTTGGAATATCCGAGTGTGGGATCACTTGTTTGGCAAGACTCTCCATGGTGGGAGGAAGGAGGATCAGGGTGAGGATTCTGTTGACCAGAATCTTGGCTTCTGAGACTGGACTTGGTGAAAGACAGGGTGGAAGCATTATCTGCTGCAATCCAACCGACCACCATGAAGCTTGGTATCATGGATTATTGTTTTTCTTGGGCTCTGGCAGCTGGCACAGCTCCAACGCACCCAGGGCCACGGCCTCTGTGTGCACCATCAGCTTCACGGCCACTTCCCTGTCCCTTACTGCTCGCTTTCTTCATATTAAATGTTATATATGCTTGAAAGTATGTCACACGTACAGTAGCATAGGATTTGTAAGTGTATGCGCAAAAAATAAAAAAAGGTATTTGGGATGTGGAAACGTCACACAGGAGATATACCACAGATAATGTCGCTGATGTCAGCAGCGGCTAATATAAAATTACAGGGAATGTCACAGGTATTTGAGATGTGGAAACATTGCACAGGAGAAATACCGCAGATAATGTCACTGATGTCAGCAGCGGCTAATAAATAATTACAGGGAGTGTCACAGGTATTTGGGATGTGGAAATGTTACACAGAAGATGTACTCCAGGTAATGTCCCTGTCCGCAGCCGACACCGTCTACGGAAAAAGTACACTGGATGTCACTGATATTTTTTGGATGTGCACACGTTACAGTGGAGATGTAGCGCAGCTAATATCACTGTCCGCATCGGATACCGTCTACGATAAAAGTACACTGGATATCACAGATATTCTTGGGATGTGCACACATTACACTGGAGATGTGGTGCAGATAATGTCGCTGTCTGCTGCGGCCAAACTATTGCACTCTGTTTAGCGCAGGATGCACTAAAAATAGATATTGCTGCCACACACAATAGTCCTTAAAAGGACTTTTGGGTCTGTAAAGTTTTAGCAATATATATATAGTTTTAGCAAAATATATATATTGCTCTGACAAGTTTTCTCTTTCACTCCCTACACTAGCTTTCCCTTCTTCAGCACAGCTGTCCCTGACTAACACTGAGGCGAACATGCGTTCTGGCCAGCCAATCACTGTAATGCCAGTACCCAACATGGCTACGGCATTACAGTGAAGGGCAGTACTTACCTGCAAATTTATTGGCTGCGTAGCAGCCAACAAACATGCGGGGAGGAGACTCGAGCATTGCGCTCAAGCACATGCAGAATTTGGCCAAATACCGCCATGTGCCGAACATCGAGATGGTCGAGCCGAACTGGTGTTCGGCCAAGCATACTCGATCAACACTAGTGATCTACCAACAGTATTCAATTCCCTACACTATCTGTCCCTTCTACAGCACAGCTCTCCCGACTAAGACTGACCGAACTACATGTCATCGGGTGCCTTATAGCACCCGATGACGCGTTCCGGACAGCCAATCACTGTAATGCCAGTAGCCAACATGGCTATGGCATTACAATGAGTGGCAGTACTTACCTGCGTAGCAGCCAACAAACGTGTGGGGAGGAGACTCGAGCTTCGCGCTCAAGCACATGCAGTATTCGGCCGAACACCGCGATGTGCGAGCATGCTCGATCAACACTAGTTATGATATCCCTTCTATTTAGCATTTCTAGTTTATTAAATTGTCTTATTTGTGCAACAGAACTCATTTGAACAATGGCGGTATGTTAGAATGTCTTCACAATCCTGATGTCAGGAAAACGTAGAAGCCAAAATAAAGCTTTTATTTTTTTCAAATGTCTAGTTAAACAGAAAGGAGGGAGAAAAGTCAAAATGACGAATGCAGATGGTCTGAAATCCTCCCCGTCTACCTTACATTCCTACTTCAAATCATATTAATCCTACAAAACCATATTCCCAAATTCATTTATCATTTTTCTCAGCAGTGACCATTGACGTAGTTTATCCCATTGCCCGGATGACCCAAATTTTTGTGTCTCCTTTTCTAGACAGTATTGTGAACATGTGCCTTACTCGTCTACTTCAATTAGAACTTTATGTGCTTCTAAGCAAAAATTTATGTTTTAAGTGTGTCTGTTAAAGGGACTATTGTTAGTACATCTCACCCTTTTCCACCCTTGAAGAGTTTGTCCAAGATTAGAAAAACATGGCTGCTTTCTTCCAGAACCTACACCACACCTGTCTATGATTTGTGTCTGGTATTGGAGCTAGGCTGACCTGCAGTGCTACATATAACCTGTAGACAGGTGTGGTGCTGTTTTCAGAAGAAAGAAGAAATACCCCCTCCCTATCCTATATAACCAGCTATGTCAAATGTTGGCATCACTATTATGACTCTATAAACAGGGGCAGCCACTTGTGATTCTGATGGAAATGTCCCCACATTGCTTCACAAACCATACCCTACTAGATGCTATAGATATTGTTATACCTCTGTTAATATTTGGCATATGAGGTGGACTTGCCCCTTAGTTCTCTCTTTGACATCAAATAGTATCAGAAAGGTCCTTTACTCTATAATAAAGAAATACATTTTTCTCCTTTGTCGATGTTATTGAAGGTCAAGCTCCCAGTCATAGATAAAAAAATGAATTGCCTACAATTTCTTGCCCTATCTAACAAGTTTCACATAGTGGCTACATTGGAATCATTAAGAATATTGAAGAATCTAGAAATAACTCTGGGGATCTATATGAGTACATTTTAAAACTTAGTTTTTTTTTACTACTTGGCACCCTCTTCCCTCCATCAGGCTTTCTCCTTGATTTACCTCCATGTTTGTCCTCTCCTCATTGTCCCATAGACTTAGGGTACTTTCACACTAGGGTTTTTAATTTCCGGCATAGAGTTCCGTCCTAGGGGCTCTATACCGGAAAAAAAATGATCAGTTTTATCCTAATGCATTCTGAATGGGGAGTAATCAATTCAGAATGCATCAGGATGTCCTCAGTTCATGCTTTTCTTACTTTTCAAGACGGAGATAATATCGCAGCATGCTGCGGTTTTATCTCCGACCAAAAAAACTGAACACTTGCCTGATTAGTCAGAAAAAAGTACATGCATTTGTATACAGTTTGCCTGATCAGGCAGGCAGTTCAGGCAACGGAACTGCCTTCCGGAATCAAACAACGCAAGTGTGAAATTACCCTTAGTCACTTCACATTGATTATGGTATCCTGCCCACACCAAACCATGGCTATTTCAGATAAATTATTATTACACTCAATGACGAGAATAATGCCTGATATCAAGGGATTTTTCCTTTTGAACGGTTCTCCTTCTCAACTAAGCTTCTTCAGCAATGAAGTCATTATCCATATTTATCAGAAGAGTGAGAATTATTGTTCTATAGTACTTTATAACTTGTGCTGAATAGCTCACCAAAATCACCCTCCAAAACATTCCAGAAACACAGTATGCTAAACTCTATACCAATATAAGGACCCTAAACCTGGAGGGAAAAAAGTTATAATCTTATTATCCTACTGCTTTCATGGTCATTACGAGATTGAACTTCTCACTCACGCCAAATCAGGTAAGTTACAAATCATCTTATTCACTTGTTAGCTCAGAAAGTAAAAAAAAAAGGCCTCCACACCAAAATGGTGGTAGGAAAAGTCCACAAACAGACAGTGCATCTGCCCAAATGCTGTTCCATTCAGTCTTGGAAGGGAGACCCAACTATATATAAAGCCCTGCTATATATAAAGATTATTTCATAAAGCCCTGCTCTGTGCTGTCAAAGAAACTGAAAACCAAGAATATCACGCTGGCCAGACGAGGTGACGTCATCACTGATAGCAATGGTGATGGCGCATTGTCTTCAAACAAGATGGCATCGACGGTTTCTCCGCGAGCAAATGGATGAGGTGAGTATGTATTTTTATATATTTTTTTACCGCCATTTCAGGAAAAATTCCTTTGTTACAACAAAGCAAAAGGAAATCGGCTTCGTGACAAATCAAATTTTTCCTGAAATTCTGATCAAAGTCTACTCAGTAATTTGCATTCGCTCAACACTAGTGGCTAAAGATAAGCGAAGTTTCGAAAAATTTTATTCAGAAGTTTCTCCGAAGTTTAACAAGAAATTCAATTCATTCAGAATTAATTTGTCACAATTTATAAGTCACAGTTATAAATAAGGTATACCAAGGACACTCTGCCTTAGGGTATGGACACACGGAGTGGCCGGGCTGCAGACAGGTTCCGGCCATGCTGTGGTGAAGAACCGGCGAGCCAATTAGCCGCAGATGCCTTTCATTTAATAATGAAGACCGTACTGTATAGTCCTTCTTCGATGTTAATGGCCACGTGGCACCTTTAATGTACCTTTGAACAGGAGTTGTACCCACTTCTCCAACCCCAGCGCTCTTCTGCCCTACAGGCTGGAGCCCTTCTTCTGCCATCTGCTTATCCTTCTTATCCACATCATCCAATATTGATGAGAATATGTAATCAGGACATCCAGCTCCTTCTCTTTCTGCGTCTTGCTGACTTTTCTGGGGCATGGAGACTTTGAAGGATCATTTGGAAGAAATAAAGCCGGCAAAATATGAGGATGGTCATCATTAAGGCCTTGCCCCCGTAAGGGGTGCAGACTGGATGGTTGTGGTTGGCACACTGGCACTGGAATAATAAATGCGTCCATCTTATTGGTATTGAATTACAAACCAGATTCCAAAAAAGTTGGGACACTATACAAATCGTGAATAAAAACTGAATGCAATGATATGGAGGTGCCAACTTCTAATATTTTATTCAGAATAGAACATAAATCACTGAACAAAAGTTTAAACTGAGAAAATGTACCATTTTAAGGGAAAAATACAGTATGTTGAATCAGAATTTCATGGTGTCAACAAATCCCCAAAAATTTGGGACAAGGCCATTTTCACCACTGTGTGGCATCTCCCCTTCTTACAACACTCAACAGACGTCTGGGGACCGAGGAGACCAGTTTCTCAAGTTTAGAAATAGGAATGCTCTCCCATTCTTGTCTAATACAGGCCTCTAACTGTTCAATCGTCTTGGGCCTTCTTTGTTGCACCTTCCTCTTTATGATGCGCCAAATGTTCTCTATAGGTGAAAGATCTGGACTGCAGACTGGCCATTTCAGTACCTGGATCCTTCTCCTACGCAGCCATGATGTTGTGATTGATGCAGAATGTGGTCTGGCATTATCTTGTTGAAAAATGGAGGGTCTTCCCTGAAAGAGATGACGTCTGGATGGGAGCATATGTTGTTCTAGAACCTGAATATATTTTTCTGCATTGATGGTGCCTTTCCAGACATGCAAGCTGCCCATGCCACACGCACTCAAGCAACCCCATACCATCAGAGATGCAGGCTTCTGAACTGAGCGTTGATAACAACTTGGGTTGTCCTTGTCCTCTTTGGTCCGGATGACATGACCTCCCAGATTTCCAAAAAGAACTTTGAATCGTGACTCGTCTGACCACAGAACAGTCTTCCATTTTGCCACACTCCATTTTAAATGATCCCTGGCCCAGTGAAAACGCCTGAGTTTGTGGATCTTGCTTAGAAATGGCTTCTTCTTTGCACTGTAGAGTTTCAGCTGGCAACGGCGGATGGCACGGTGGATTGTGTTCACTGACAATGGAAGTATTCCTGAGCCCATTCTGTGATTTCCTTTACAGTAGCATTCCTGTTTGTGGTGCAGTGTCGTTTAAGGGCCCGGAGATCACGGGCTTCCAGTATGGTTTTACGGCCTTGACCCTTACGCACAGAGATTGTTCCAGATTCTCAGAATCTTCGGATGATGTTATGCACAGTTGATGATGATAGATGCAAAGTCTTTGCAATTTTTCGCTGGGTAACACCTTTCTGATATTGCTCCACTATCTTTCTGCGCAACATTGTTGGAATTGGTGATCCTCTTCCCATCTTGGCTTCTGAGAGACACTGCCACTCTGAGAAGTTCTTTTTATACCCAATCATGTTGCCAATTGACCTAATTAGTGTTAATTAGTCTTCCAGCTCTTCGTTATGCTCAAATTTACTTTTTCCAGCCTCTTATTGCTACTTGTCCCAACTTTTTGGGTATTTGTTGACACCGTGAAAATTTGAATCAATGTATTTTTCCTTTAAAATGATACATTTACTCGGATTAAACATTTGACATTAGCATGCCACATCTCTCCCTATGCTCAGCTCACAGGACTATGGACGAGACCACGTGGGATGATGGTTTTATAGGGCTGTGACATCATAGTGGATAGGCTGGCTGCATGGCATTATGGGTGATCTTGCGTTCCTGGGCTTTTATTTTCACTTAGTAACATGTACAGATGCCATTTTAGGAAAAACTGATTCATTACCACAAAGCGCAAGGAAATTTGGATTTTCCTAAATTGACTGAATTCTGCTTCGAATGCTTCACTCCGCTAAACACTAGTTGTGACTTTTCTTGATGTCCAGAATAAATACCAATGATTGGGGTAATGTTCTTGTTTGTACAACATATACATATGCAACTTTAATGTACTATACGTAATATTGAATGTAATATTGAAAGGGGAACACTGCTTCAGCTAAAGTAATAATTGTCTACAGTTGATTTCCTGGGATTTTGCACAGAGTGAGCAGAATGTTTAAGGATTTTGTGGTTCTGGTGAGGCTGATTAAGGCAATGCATTAGGATGCTGGTGTTAATCCCCTTCCTTAACTTCCAGGGTGTTTCATAGCACGCTTTCGAATGGAAATAATTTAGCAAAAACCTTGGAGTAAGAGCAGGCTCTTTGAATGTAAAGGAGGGGCCGCCCTTCCAGTGCGCTATCTCATTCATAGTCATTAAGATGCCCATCTCATGAAGAAATGTCAAGAGCCACAAAACCTCAGTCGAGCGTGTGAAACCAGTCTTCCCAATGGCTATCATGGGATGGTTGCCTTTCAATGCTGTGGTTAATGAAGTCACTTTAATCTCCAGGCCAACAAAGGCAGCCTGATCATGTACTGTTGGGGATAGCACGTTTGCTGACCTTCCCTGTGGAAAGTGTGGGGTTTGGTTTATGTTGCTGCCCATTCCCCTGCTGATTTTGAGGCAGACTGAATGGGCGAGTTCCAGGCTATCTGAGGACACCAATGTCATCTCACGGGCTGTTTTTGCAAGTCATGGATTGAAGGGTCATAAATTTGTGAGATGTTTACTGGTGCGGGCAGCATCTCGGCTGGAGATCAGCTCTAACGTGTATTCAAGAAATAAAATACTCCGAAATGTACTTATTTCCCGGGACAAGAAACCCACACATCAGATGAGATTCTTGTAATCTGCTAGAATAAATATTAGCAATTCACAATATTTCATTTTAACAGGCCAAAAGCCAAATCTTAAATAATAAATCGTTACTTGTAAGTTTAGACCTAAGATATGAATGTAATGTGTCCTTTATATTGAGTCTCATGGAACTTTATTTTTAAGCTACTGAATAAATGGATTAAAAAGCAATATCTACCATGTATTCCTGGTATCAGTACACACAATAGTCTAAATATTACAGAGGAGTGAACCGTTTTTCCATAATTAATCTACAATGTTTCCAGAATATAATGGCAAAAGGGGGCAGCTAACAATCTAAATCATTTTGTCCAGTATTTCCCATTGAGCTAATTTGTAAAATAATTTTGGACAACTATTACAATATTGTGAGCATAATCTTCTCATATGGCTTTGCAGTGGCAGCATGGTTATTGTAGGGGGTTGTAGGATGGTGAGTCTTCAGGGTACTTTTGAAGGTTTTAAAAGGTAGATAAGAGTCTGGTACATTGCTGTAGTGAGTTTCAGAATATGGGGGAGGCAAGGGAGAAAACTTGGAGATGATCATGTGAGGAGCAGAGAAGTGGAGGGCAGAGAAGGTGATTTTGTGAGGATCGAAGATTACATGTGGGAAGGTATATGGAGTTGAGTTCAGAGTATGGTGTATGGTGGTGATTGTGTGGGGAGGTATCAAGAGATTAGGTCAGAGATGTATGGAGAAGACAGGTTGTGGATTGAAGATTAAACATGGGATGTATCGAGAGATTAGGTCAGATTTTTATGGAGAGGACAAGGTGTGGATTGGAGATTACATACTGTAGGATCTGTTGGGATAGTACTGTATGTCAGAAATGTATATGGAGGGGACAGATTGGGCACTGGAGTTTACGTGTGCTGATGTAGCAAAAGATTAGGTCAGATGTTTGGAGGGCACAGGTTGTGGACTGGAGATTACATGTGGTGAAGTATCAAGAGATTAGGTCAGAGATGTATGGAGAGGACAGGTTGTGGACTGGAGATTACATGTGGTGAAGTATCAAGAGATTAGATCAGAGATGTATGGAGAGGACAGGTTGTGGACTGGAGATTACATGTGGTGAAGTATCAAGAGATTAACAACTTTTTCAGTCACAAATTACATAAAGTGTGGATGCACTCTAAGAGTAGTAGATCGGTGATATGGACAGTACATGTTCACTATCTGAGGAGGTAAATGGGTAACAGTACCACACTGGGTCCTTGTACTTAAATGCACTTATTGAAACTGCCATGCTTTGTGACTTTTTGCTACATCTGACAAAGAGTTAAACCTCCTATTTTGGTTTCCTAACCACTAATGGTTTGTGGAGGGGGGATGAGTGGGCGAAAATCCTCAAGCCTATGCTGTGTAATGAAAATGACCATCTGATTTTAGTTAAGGGCATGTGGGTGTCTGCAGGAAAAAAAGTATCGTAACACAGGAGTAGAGCTTCACCTTTACATGTCATACATCAAAACATGATCCCCCAAGAGCTGTAATCAAGGCAGAAAAAGTTAACTCTTTACACATGGATGAAATCACTAAATGGTTAATGGTTACTGGTATTCTACAGTATGCGAGGTAAAGCTCTACCTGGGATATTGTACAAGAGTAGGAAATGATTTTGATCCTTGAAAATGCAATATTTATAAGAAAGATAGCGCATAGCTGATTTGGTACTGCATTAGTTCAGTTGGTCTGTTCCACCACCCAAAAATGGTCCTTTTCACTTTTCAGAGTCCTTGGCCTAAGCTGGGCTCATAGGACATGCCAATTTGGAAGTCCACAGACCACTGTGGAGCAACTGCTTTCCACTCTGAAAAATGAGGTGTATGCTCATTGGGGAACCCCTTCCATTACCTTAAAATGCTCTGTTAGGGCCTTTACATGGAACTGTTCAAACCAAATAACATCTTTTTAAAACATCGATTGTGCTGAAGCAAAGAAAACTCATGACCATGGTCCTGGAAGCATTCACAACAAGTCCCTTGCGGTTCTGTTTCCAAGTGAATTTGGATGAATTCATCTGTGGTTGAGTGAATAGCAATTATAATATTTTAAACCTGTCCACCTAAACTAAGATGAATGGTAACCACAAGAAGTTTATCCTGTCCATCTGAATTTGTGTGCATGATAGCCATAAGATGATGAACCTCTCCATCTAATCTTGGGTAAATTCCAACTATAAGAAGCTGAACCTGTCTATTTTGTCTTGGGCAAGTGGTAGCCATAAGAAGTTTAGCCTATCCATCTGAATTTCAGTGATTGGTAGCCATAAGAAGTTGTACCTATCTATCTGAACTTGGGTAAATGCTAGCTATAAGAAATTGAACCCGTTCTTCTAAATGTGGATGAATGATAGCCATAAGAAATTGCACCCATTCATCTGATTTTGGGTGAATTCTTGCTGTAAAAAGCTAAAATTGTCCATCTGAAATTGGATGAATGGCAGCAATAAGAAGTTAAACCTGTCCATCTGAATTTGAATACATGGCATCTATAAGTAGATAAACCTGATTATCAGAATTGGATGAATGGTAACTAGATATGAGTGAAGTTTTGAAAAATTATTTTCCGCAACTTCGCCGAAGATCAAGAAATTTGATTTGTGATAAATAAATTTGTCACAAATCACTATAAATCAGAAATACCCAGGCCACTCTTCCCTAAGGTACGGCCACAGGGAGCGGCCATGCTGCAGGCGTGTTGCGGCCATGCTGTGGTGAAGAATCGCTTGGCCAATTAGCCCACTGTTGCCTTTCATTTAGTAATGAAGACTGCACTGTATAGTCCTTCTTCATTGTTAATGCCCGTACGGCACATTTAAGGAGGGGCTGTTGCTGTTATGGGGTTTGGCTGGTTAGGTGGAGGGACAATATGCATATTATTGCTGTTATGGTCTGAAATCTCCAACTTCTCCAACCCCAGTGCTCTCCTGCCCTACAGGTGGGAACCCTTCTTATGTCATCTGATTTTCTTCCTTTTCCACATCATCTAATATCAATAAGAATATGTCCTCAGGAACATCCAGCTCCTCCTCTCTCTGTATCTTGCTGACTTTTCTAGGGCATGGAGACTTTAAAGGATTATTTCGAAGAAGTTAATCCAGCAAAAGATGAGGATTGTTATAATTAAGACCTGGACCCCCTAAGGGGTGCAGACTGGATGGTATCGGTTGGCACGCTGGCACTGGAATAATAAAAGCTTCTATCTTATTGGTATTGAATTACATTTACGGCTAATGTAGGAATAAGAAAATATAAGAATAAATACAAAACTGATGCAGAATAAGCCTCCCTGCACTGTCCCTGCACTACCCCTTCACTCTCCAATATTCTTCTATTATTCGTTTTCAGCAACACTGTCCCTAGCGCATGAGCTCTTGCCACATCTCTTCCTATGCTCATCTCATAGGACAATGGCAGAGACAGCACAGGATGACGGTTTTATATGGCTGTGACATCATAGGCAATGGCTATCTGTGGATTAGTTGGCTGCACAGCATTATGAGAGATCTTGCATTCCCGGGCTTCTTGCGTTCACTTTGTAACACGTGCAGCTGTCATATTAGGAAAAACAGATTTGTTACCACGAAGTGCAAGGAAATTCGGATTTGTTGCAAATCTATGTTTTCCTAAACTTCAGACTAAATTCCACTTTGCTTCATTCAACACTAATGGTAACTATAACAAGTTGAAGCTGCCCGATTTAAAATTGGATGAATGGTAGCCATAAAAAGTTGCACCCATTCATCTGAAGTTGGGTAAACTCTAACTATAAAAAGCTGAACTTGTCAATGTGAAATTGAGTGATGGACATGGTATCTATAGGAAGATAAACCTGTTCATCGGAACTTGGAGGAATGGTAGCTATAAAAAGTTGAGCCTGCCCATTGTTACGAACCAGTGGGTTTGAACCCACTGTGCCACGTGTCCTACCTCCTCTAAGGGGATTGTCAAATTGAACACCTGAATCTTCACAGTAACCCTGATGGTGGGTATAGACTTTCCCGAGTGGAACACCTCTTGAGCAGGATAGGCACATTAGGCAGCTGGTCCAGAGGTACCTGAGAAAGATACCAGAGGTGCAGGACCGAAGAATGAGGCAGAGGGGAAGTAAGAGAGGCAAAAGGTCAGGGCAGGCAGCACAGGTACAGGTCAGGCAATCTGAGTCGGCAACAGGAGAGTCAAGGCAAGCAGATAGGGATCTAACCGGTAGCAGAGTCCAGGAATACATAAACAAGTCAGTAACACTAGCAGAAAACAAGAACCTTAGCAGGACACAAGGACTTTGACAATGAGGCATCTGGGAAGGGGGCTGAGCCACTTATATATGCGCAAGAGGGCTAGGATAGGTCAGCGAGGTCACTTGACCTAACCCTTAAATCCCAGGAAGTGACGTGCACCAGCCCTTAAGGAAGTGCTGTAGGAAACAAACAGCAAGCATACTGTGGCCAGGGCTGAGAGCAAACTGTGGAGTGGATCCCAGAACAACAGCACCCACACAGACAGAGCCCAGGACTGCAGAGGTGAATGGGAAGCACCAGCCGCAGATTACCGCTGAACACGGCGCCCAGGACTGCGGCGATAAGCAGGGGTACAGCGGCGCACAGCAGCCACTGTTACAGTAACCCCCCTTACTTCCCCTCTTCTTGAGTCCAAGACGAGACAGAGACTTTTTAATCAGGCTCGGAGCATGAATGTTCTCGTCTGGTTCTAAGATCTCACCTCAGGACCAAAGCCCTTCCAATCCACAAGATAATAGGTCTTCTTGCCACGCTTCTTGATGTACAGGATGTCTTTGACCTCAAATGTCTCGTCAGAATCTTCAGATACCGGAGTTGGAGTAGAAGGAGCCACTGAGAAGCGATTAAGGACTGCTGGTTTTAGCAAGGACACATGGAAGGCATTAGGAATACGCAGAGATAAAGGAAGACGTAACTTATATGTCACTTTGTTGATCCTCCTCAATGCTTCTAAGGGTCCAAGGAATCGAGGAGCAAACTTGAATCTGGGAACCTTTAAGCGGATTTTTTAGAAGAGAGCCATACCTTATCTCCAGATGAGAACTGAGGCGGTTTTCTTCTTCTCTTGTCTGCATTCCCTTTCATGCAGGTCACAGCTTTGTTGACGCAGTCCTTGGTGTCACGCCAAATCTTCAAAAAATCCCTACAAGAGATTATGTATTTCAGGAACGGTATGGTAGATTTTTCAAAGATGCATTTTTCGAGTTTATCATACAGTTGATTCTCTCTCAACCGCTGTAAAACCAACCGTACATGCTTCCGGTGAGTGGTCAAATCTGGAGAATAGATCAATATATCATCCAGGTACACTATCATGAGACCGCGGCGGTAAGCAGGGAACAGCGGCGCACAGCAGTCTCTGTTGCACCCATTTTGAATGGTAGCCATAAGAAGTTGAATCCGACTCCTAGTACTTGAATAAATGATAGCTACCATTACCCTTGTGTGGGATTTTAGAATCTAAGAAACTGCTTATTTTACATTTATGATCATGCATGTTTCATGATCGCTCACCTCACCTATCCAGTGAAGGTCACTGTAGATGACCTGTCCACAACCTCAAGACCGTTCCTACAAAGTGAAAATTTGCATCTGACTCTGGATGGACACGTACTTAATTTTTTTTTCTTGAATTTTAAGAAGACTTTTCTTTGCAGTGGCCTGTGTCCCACAATAAGTTGGCTGTTTTTCTGGATGAAAGACGAAGAAAATTTAATAGAAAGCTTAATCTAAAACTTAATCCAGTCATAACTATGACTTCCTCTGGTCGCACTGTGGGGTTTTGGCTGGCATTTTAATTTCCTTTTTGCATAAGTAGTCAACTTGCTTTGAATAAATGTGTAAAAAATGTAGTTGTGACTTTGACCACAAAAATGAGTGTCGATACTTTGCAACTTGGTTTCTACAATTCTCTGTAAAATGCATACTACTGATGCCACCTACACAGATACTTTGGTTTCCTCAGCAGAACCATGCTGTAGAGCAACAAATGCTTTCTAGTATAAAGGGACAGATTTTGATACATTAGAAAAATGCACTTAAAGGGAACCCATCTCCAGGTTTCTCCCCGACAAACTGTTCCCACCACTCCATATGACAAGGCAAGACCTTTCTAAAGTTATAGCTAGAGATCATCAAATTTATTCTCAATTGAATCAGATTCAACTGGAACTTTGTAAAAATTTGAGTTACATCTGAATCCAAATTTTTTGTGATTGGATTCGGCTGAAATTAGACAGAAAAAAACTCAAAACATAAAGAAAAAGGTGAGAGACACGAAAGGAAAAATATCCTAGGAGACCTCAGAGTGTCATACACAAATTTCCAGACCAATTGGAAAACTTGTTTCAGGTAGAATCCAACCGATTTGGCCGAATCAAATTTTGAGTGATTTTCTCATCTCTATAGCTATTGGCCTACTGTAGTGTTGTATACCTTAGGAAATGAAGTTGAAACCTTCCACGACATATGCTAATTAACAAAGAAGTTTCCACTGAGCAAATTTATACTTGTGAAGTGCCCTCTGGGACCGTCACTAAGTCAGCCCCTGGTCCACTGATTGACATGGATGACACCTCCGACATTCTTAATCCAGTCGATGTTCAGTGTGCTTTCTATTTTGTGGGCAGAGAAATCTTTGTTCTGTGCCTGTAGTGGTCCCTATCAAAGAGAAATCTATGAGATGGGGAATGATACATTCGCAGAACAACAGTCTACAAGAGGAAACACACAGTGCAAATGTATCACATTTCTCATTGTAGATCAAGTTCGGTTTGGATTAAAAACAATCCACCAGGATATTTGGACGGTCTAGATATGACATGGGGACACTCATGACCTCATTAGTAGACAGTGTGAGAACCAATGGAGACCAATAGCTACAGTATATGTTTAAAAAGGTATATTCATGTCATACAGCATGACAGGGACAGTATATAGAGGTAAAATCTGGTTCCCTTTAATGCAATGTAGCTTTCAATTATTGTGTCACTATTATCCCCCCCCTCTTGAAATCTTAAATTTTCAGAGATCTAGACTCCTCCTGGTCTCACTTTCTTCTGTCCCACTAATTCAATTACCTACTAACTATTTAGAAACTGATTTACTTTTCCTGTTTCCACCTGTAATTTTAGGACAAGTTGAAGGTACTTTTTCTGGTTGAACAAGGCACCATTTTTAAGACTTGAACTGGCTAAACAATTAACCTTCTCCACTGTACCAAAAGCTTGTTCTATCTCAGACCTCTACTCCTTTCTTCTCTTTCACTGGTCCTCTAAGAAGCCATATTTCGTGTAAGACTTGGAACATTGTCTGCAGTTTTCAGATGAAGAGCCACACTGAGCCATCCACATTATTTCTCACAATGTGTTAAAATTCAACAAAACTCATACCAAATTCCCACCTAATTAAAGAAAGTAAATCTACTGTATGTAACTCCAGTGATATTCTGGAGACATGGTGACTCTACTGGTAGCTAGCATCGAACCTGGTTTACTTGCCCACTAGTCTCTCAATTTTGTGATAAAATACGTAAGTGAAACAAAGTAATTAATATTACCCAAAACTATATTACTTTGGCTTCCATCACCCGATTTTAAACTATCCTCACCACTTGGCTCATTCAAGCTGCAAAATTTATTATCCCCTTTGAGAAATCCTGAACCCCCTACACTCCAGCAATGAAAAGACAAAGTCAATCAAATCTATATATTCGGGGAACTCTGGAGCTGGGAGTTCAGTACCCAAGCTAAATGTCTTCTATCTGGTCCCCCTGATCTAACTCTGATCCATAATGGTTCCCTTGATCAAATCTCCTATCTTTCTTATATCTGTACACGTATACACCTACCACCATCCTCTCTGTACATTCTACATGCCATGACTATCTCCTAAGGGTTCCGAAATAATAATCTGTGACAGCCCATATACTGTGATACATATTTTCTGGAATTGACATCTCTACCCATTGTTTGTGTTTTCTATTTGACTATTTGACAAAATACTCTCTGGAAATACTTCTATACTTATTTTCCGACAGTTTTTACTGATGACTCTGGATAGGTCATCAGTATCTGATCTATGGGGGTCCAGCAATGCCACAGCTTACCAAGCAGTAGAATATTCTTGGAAAATCCCTTTAAGTATTTGAGCTTGATCTTTGAAAATGTAAAATTTAACACATTCATAAACTTAATTAAAGAAATAAAATAAATACATCTATAGGGTATGCAGAGTAAGCAGATGGACATGGTCCTGATGCCTAAGAGGGCACAAAGTCCTCTCTGCCCCATTAGAAGACACCAGTATTATAAAGCGCCCATAGTAGATGGGGATACTGTTACTAATTTTGAATTGGGATTCAGGAGCTTCATGTTACGCCTCTTCACTAGCATAGTAAATCCATCCAAGAAACAACAGTCTAAATGTCAACATCCTTTCTCTAGAACATGTTGACCTATAACCAATGCTTTGGAGGAAAGGAAGGTAAATCTATTTTCTCCTATCTCCATCTGTATTTCTTTTGGAAACCCTTTTTTCATGTGCCTACAGATTTGAATCACAATGCAAATCTCTTGTCTAGACCAGATTGTATGTTTAAACTTGCAAGTCCAAGTGTCGGGAGGAAGGAAAGATTGGAGCAGATTGGGCCATATGAGTGTTCGTGATGTGGGATATGTTCAAGTTGTTTACAGAGAGAAATTCATCCATGTGTGTCCAACGGAGGGATATAGTTAGCATAGAATTATGGAACCTCATTTATAGAGCTGATAGTAAAAGTCATGTTTTTGTGATTTTTATATGAGATGATTCTGATTCTTGGAGCAAACATCAAACAGGGTCATACGTAGAAAAGAGGGTGCCTCATTGCAGATATCAAAATTAAAGATGAGGGAATCAAAATTGATGAAGTGGAATTCGATCCAAATTTCAGGAGAAATTCGCACCGAATTCGAATTTCCTCTGGCTTTGTGGTAACAAATCACTTTTTTTTCTGGCTGAAGCACGTGTTTGGACATGGAGCAAGGAACTCTGGGAAGGTGGGATCACCCATACTGACATGCATGTAGCCAATCAGCAGCCAGTCAGCCCTGTGATGTCACAGCCTTATAAATATCCTCAGCCATTTTCCAGCGCACTTAGTGCAGGGAGAGATGTCAGCAGGCACTAGGGACAGTGGTAGAAAAGACTTTAAAACTTTTATTTTGCTGTAAAGAAGTTCAGGGAAAGGATAGGGAGGAATCATTCCACAGTATTGAAGCAGAACAGAGTTCAGTAGGGGAGTTTACAGCCTGGGTAAGGGTCCAATCACACATCGGTAGGTCTTTTGCGGTCGGCAAATTGCGGATCCTCAAAACACGGAAACCAGCAATGTGCGTTCCACAATTTGCGGACCGCACTTCCCCGTCACTATAATATAAAATGCCTTTTCTTGTCCGCAATTGCGGAAAAGAATAGGACATGTTCTATTTTTTCGGGAATGGAGTTGCGAATCTGGAAGTGCGGATCCAGAAATGCGGATGCGGACAGCACATAGTGTGCTATCCACATCCGTTTCGGCCCCATTGAAAATTAATGGTTCCACCCCATTTATACAGACTTGTAAATGGACCCTAATAGGAACAATCCTATTACACCTTGCTGCACTGACTGCGGATTGCCATTATACAGCTCTGTAATTCCAACAAACTGTTCTTGTTATTGGGGTGCAATTGCTGTTTGATACAGCCATTAACAGGGTTTTTTTCCAAGGAAATGCAGTTATATGTTCTAAAGCATTTTTTGGCTTGTATTTGTGGGAATAAAAGGGCTTATTAGCCATTGTGTGAAGTGAGAAAATTACAGCCCTTTTTGGAGTGTATTAGTGGCAAAAAATATATATTATTTGCCGTTCAGCGGTGCAGTTATATGTTCTAAAGCCCTTTTTGGCGTGTATTAGTGGCACAAAAAAAGTATTTGCCATTGTGTGGTAAAGTGAGAAAATTACAGCCCTTTTTGGCGTGTATTAGTGACAAAAAAAAAAATTAGCTGTTCAGCAGAGCAGTTATATGTTCTAAAGCCCTTTTTGGCATCTATGAGTGTCAAAAAAAAAAATATTTGCGGGTTTGCTGTGCAGTTTTATGTTCTAAAGCCTTTTGTGGCGTGTATTAGTGGAAAAAAATAAGGACCTATTTGCCGTTCGGTGGTGCAGTTATATGTTCTAAAGCCCTTTTTGACGTGTATTAGTGGGAAGTGGTGAAGTGAGAAAATTACAGACTTTTTTTATTTTTTTTATTTACTTTTATTCATTTATTTGATATAACAGTATGTCAGACAGAGAAGTGCCAGGCCCTGCACAGGGGAGTGGCAGAGGCCTAAATGTTTCTGGCACAGTTCGCAGCAGAGTAAGGGGGCGTCGCAGCAGGATTCTCAACGAGATGCCTGAGCTCCCAGTGTAATCTAGCGGTTGTGTCTTGACCAGCAACCCAACTGTTCTTTAATGGTTGACTCAGTCATCCACTTCGTCCCAAGTGACATCAGACACCCCCAGCCAAGAGTCGGTGAGTCCGTCAGACACAACCCTTAGTTGGCATGGCCCGGGAGCAGGCCCTGTCTCCTTACCTGTCCTTAACCTGCCTCTGTCCTTTTCTGTTCCTTCAGCCAGAGAAGTATTGTATGCTGTGGGCTCAGCTCCACTATACAGTGAGGACCAGCTACTAGAGGACAGTCAGCAGCTACTGGCCAGCCAAGATGTGGAGGAGACATCCGCCGCTTCCTCTGGTAGGCGGGCAAGTAGTAATGAGGAAAGTGGCGTGGGAGCTGGTGTTGCGAGCGGTCAGGGTCCTGACCCAGAGACCATTGAGGAGGACATCAGTGACATGCAGACAGTACTTGATGATGATGATGTAGATAATTGCACTTGGGAGCCGAGTGAATTAGGGGCTTCATCATCATCGGGAGAAGAGGGTGGCAGCTTGCCCATGAGGCAGCAGCGGAGTCAGCAAGTCGCTAGCGTGGCCAGGAGTCAGCAAGGTGGCTGCAGTGGGAGGTCTGGAGCCAAACGTGCCCGGGTAGACCACCCACTTCGCAGGAGCCTACCTGCCCGGAAAGTAATGGTGCAGGGGTTCATGGAAGTAGTGGTGGTAGCAGTCAGTCGGTGCGGAGTGTTAAGGTAAAATCACCTACTCGGCGGTGTGGCAGTTTTTTGTTAAGCCGGCAGAGGAGGTGAACATGGCCATTTGTAGAATCTGTGGGCAGAAGGTGAAGCGTGGCCAGGGTGCCAATGTTGGCACCACGTCCCTGCGTCAACATATGCAGCGTCACCATAAAGTGGCCTGGAAGAACCGTGGCTCCGATGTGGTGGTCCACCTGCTGCAGCAACCACTGCATCACCCAGTGGCACGAAGCCGATTTCAGACAGTCAAGGCTCCACCACCTCAGCCAAAGAGAGCTTTCTGTCCTTCCTATCATCTGCTGGTCATGATACTCCTGCTCCTGCTCCTCCTCCAACTTCTTGTTAGTCATTCCGTCAGCAATCGATCACCAAAGCGATTGCCAAGAGACAACAGTATACGTGCAGTCATCCAACAGCGCAGAAGCTGAATGTGCTCCTGGCCAAGTTGCTGGTGCTGCAGTCCCTCCCTTTCCAAGTGGTGGACTCTGCACCTTTTAGAGAGTTGATGGCTTGTGTCGAGGCGAGGTGGCGAGTACCAAGCCGTAATTTCTTTGCCAAAAAGGCAGTACCAGCCCTGCACACATATGTAGAACAGAAGGTTGGCCAGTCCTTGAGCCTGTTGGTGGCTGCCAATGTGCATGGCAGCACTGACGCGTGGAGCTGTAACTACAGTCAGAGACAATACATGTCCTTTACGGCCCACTGGGTGAATGTGGTTCCTGCACAGCCACACCAGCAACTTGACCAGGTGACGCAGCTTCCGCCTCCACGTTGTCACGCCGTTGGTCCTGCAACAATGTCTGCATCTACCTCCTCATCCTCCACCATGAGCACAGCCTCCACTGCAGGGACAATACACAGTGCTCCTCCAGCATACCACATGTGCAGAGCACGGCGGTGTCATGCTGTTCTGAACCACGTTTGTCTGGGCGAACTGAGTCACACAGGAGAGGAACTGCTCCGAGTCCTTTATAAAAAAATCGAATCCTGGCTTTCTCAAAATCTTAACCATGGTGACCGTCAATGGGAAGAACATGGTGTCAACGCTGCATCAAGGAGGGTTGAGTCATGCGCCCTGCATGACACGTGTTCAATCTGGTTGAAGTCTTTCACCCATCTGCACGACATCCTAAAAATGGCCAGGAAACTTTGCATGCACTTCAGCCACTCGTTCACCACAAAGCACACTCTCCTTGACCTGCAGCAGCAGAATGGCATCCCCAAACATAGGCTAATAGTCAACGTTTCCACCCGTTGGAATTCAAGCCTCCATATGTTGGACCAACTATATGAACAGAGAAAGGCCATAAACAATTTCTTGATGATCCAAGCGGACAGGAGTACACCCCTGTGTAACTTTGATGTCAGCCAGTGGCAGCTCATGCATGATACCTGCCGTTCGATCAGGCCCCTTGAGGAGGCCACGTTATTTGTCAGTTGCCAAGACTACGGGATGAACAACATCATTCCACTGCTTTATATCCTGGAACAGATGCTTGTAAATCTCGCTGGTCAGTGGACTGTGCAGCGAGCCTGACCGCAGGGGCAACATGTGAGGCTACTGTGGGCCGATGGGGGTAGTAACATAGTAACATAGTACATAAGGCCGAAAAAAGACATTTGTCCATCCAGTTCGGCCTGTCATCCTGCAAGTTGATCCAGAGAAAGGCAAAAAAAAACTGTGAGGTAGAAGCCAATTTTCCTTACTTTAGGGGAATAAAAAATTCCTTCCCGACTCCAATCAGGCATCAGAATAACTCCCTGGATCAACGACCCCTCTCTAGTAGCTATAGCCTGTAATATTATTACGCTCCAGAAATACATCAAGGCCCCTCTTGAATTCCTTTATTGTACTCACCATCACCACCTCCTCAGGCAGAGAGTTCCATAGTCTCACTGCTCTTACCGTAAAGAATCCTTTTCTATGTTTGTGTACAAACCTTCTTTCCTCCAGACGCAGAGGATGTCCCCTCGTCACAGTCACAGTCCTGGGGATAAATAGCTGATGGGATAGATCTCTGTACTGACCCCTGATATATTTATACATAGTAATTAGATCTCCTCTCAGTCATCTTTTTTCTAAAGTGAATAACCCTAATTTTGATAATCTTTCAGGGTACTGTAGTTGCCCCATTCCAGTTATTACTTTAGTTGCCCTCCTCTGGACCCTCTCCAGCTCTGCTATGTCTGCTTTGTTCACTGGAGCCCAGAACTGTACACAGTACTCCATGTGTGGTCTGACTAGCGATTTGTAAAGTGGTAGGACTATGTTCTCATCACGGGCATCTATGCCCCTTTTGATTCAACCCATTATCTTATTGGCCTTGGCAGCAGCTGCCTGACACTGGTTTTTGCAGCTTAGTTTGCTGTTTATTAAAATTCCTAGATCCTTTTCCATGTCAGTGTTACCGAGTGTTTTACCATTTAGTATGTACGGGTGATTTGCATTATTTCTTCCCATGTGCATAACTTTCCATTTGTCAGTGTTAAACCTCATCTGCCACTTATCTGCCCAAGCCTCCAGTCTATCCAGTTCCCTCTGTAGCAGTATACTGTCCTCATCAGTGTTAATTACTTTACACAGTTTAGTGTCATCTGCAAAAATTGATATTTTACTATGCAAGCCTTCTACAAGATCATTAATAAATATATTGAAGAGAATAGGGCCCAATACAGACCCCTGAGGTACTCCACTAGTGACAGTGACCCAATCTGAGTGTGTACCATTAATAACCACCCTCTGTTTTCTATCATTGAGCCAGTTACTTACCCAGACAGATGTTTTCTCCCAGTCCGAGCATTCTCATTTTATATACTAACCTTTTATGTGGTACAGTGTCAAATGCTTTGGAGAAGTCCAGATACACGACATCCATTGATTCGCCGCTGTCAAGTCTAGAACTTACCTCCTCATAGAAACTGATTAAATTAGTTTGACATGACCGATCCCTCACGAAGCCATGCTGATATGGCGTTATTTGCTTATTTCCGTTAAGATGCTCTAACATAGCATCTCTCAGAAAACCTTCAAATAGTTTACCCACAACAGATGTTAAACTTACCGGCCTATAGTTTCCAGGCTCTGTTTTTGAACCCTTTTTGAATATTGGCACAACATTTGCCATGCGCCAATCCTGTGGGACATTCCCTGTCAGTATAGAGTCTGCAAATATCAGAAATAAGGGTCTGGCTATGACATTACTTAATTCCCTTAGGATTCGGGGGTGTATGCCATCCGGTCCTGGCGATTTCTCTATTTTAATCTTTTTAAGTCGCTGTTGTACTTCTTCCTGGGTCAGACAGGGCACTTTTAATGGGGAATTTATTTTTACATTCTGCATGTCATCTGACAATTTATTTTCCTCAGTGAATACATTGGAGAAAAAAATATTTAACAGCTTTGCTTTCTCCTCATCGCTCTCTGCGACTCCCCCCTCATTACTCTTTAAAGGGCCAACACCTTCAGATTTATACTTTTTAACATTTATATAATTGAAGAATATTTTAGGGTTAGTTTTACTCTCTTTGGCAATTAATCTCTCGGTCTCTAGTTTGGACGCTTTTATTTGTTTTTTACATGTTCTATTTTTTTCCTTATAGTTTTTCGGTGCTTCCGTGCTACCTTCCTGTTTTAGTGTTTTATATGCTTTCTTTTTGTCATTTATTGCTTTCTTTACAGTTCTGTTTATCCACATTGGTTTCTTTTTGTTCCTTAACCTTTTATTCCCATACGGTATGTACCTCTCACAATGAGATTTTAGGATGCTTTTAAAGATATCCCATTTTGTGGCTGTATTTTTATTTGTGAGGACTTTATCCCATTTAGTTAGGCCTATGGCCTCTCTTAGTTGGCTAAATTTAGCTTTTTTGAAGTTTGGTATTTTTGTTCCTCCCTGTAGAAACGCTCTTTTGAATGATAATTGGAAGGTTATTACTTTGTGGTCACTATTTCCCAGGTGTCCCCCAACCTGCACGTCTGTTGTTCTGTCGGACCTATTGGTTAATACCAAGTCCAGTATGGCCGTCCCTTTAGTCGGGTCCTGAACCAGTTGGGAGAGGTAATTGTCTTTGATTATTGCCAAGAACCTGTTTCCTTTATGAGATATACAAGTTTCAGTTTCCCAGTCTATATCTGGGTAGTTGAAGTCCCCCATAATAACCACCTCATTATGATTTGCCGCCTCGTCAATCTCATTTAGTAGTAGATTTTCTGTGGACTCTGGTATATTAGGTGGTTTATAGTAAACTCCTATTAATAATTTATTATTGTTTTTCGTGCCTTGTATCTCTACCCACAGTGACTCCACATGTTCATGTCCCTCACTTAGGCTACTTTCACACTAGAGTTCTGCTGTCCGCTCGTGAGCTCCGTTTGAAGGGGCTCACGAGCGGAGCAGAACGCTTCCGTCCAGCCCTGATGCAGTCTGAATGGATGCGGATCCGCTCAGACTGCATCAGTCTGGCGGTGTTCAGCCTCCGCTCCGCTCGCCTCCGCACGGCCAGGCGGACAGCTGAATGCTGCTTGCAGCGTTCAGCTGTCCGCCTGGCCGTGCGGAGGCGTGTGGATCCGTCCAGACTTACAATGTAAGTCAATGGGAACGGATCCGCTTGAAGATGACACCATATGGCTCAATCTTCAAGCGGATCCGTCCCCCATTGACTTTACATTGAAAGTCTGAACGGATCCGCTCAGGCTACTTTCGCACTTAGAAATTTTTCTAAGTTATTAATGCAGACGGATCCGTACTGAACGGAGCCTCCGTCTGCATTAATATGATCGGATCCGTTCAGAACGGATCCGATCAAACGCAAGTGTGAAAGTAGCCTTATATCTTCACGGAGTGTGGGCTTTAGACCGGACTTTACATAATAGCAGACCCCTCCCCCTCTCCGGTTTTGACGATCCTTTCTAAACAGACTGTAACCCTGTACATTAACTGCCCAGTCATAGCTATCATCCAGCCATGTCTCAGTTATTCCCACTATGTCATAGTCCTCCTCACACATCACTAATTCCAGTTCACCAGTTTAATTAGTCAGGCTTCTGGCATTAGTATACATACATTTGAGAGGTTTATGTATATTTTTTACCCTACACCTTTCCTTCTGAACTGTTATAATCCCTCCATCCATTCCTCCCCCAGTCCCACTACCTTGCCCCCGGTCTCTATCGGCACTATCTTCCCATCCTATAACATAATTACCCTCCCCCCCAGTCCCTAGTTTAAACACTCCTCCAACCTTCTAGCCATCTTCTTCCCCAACACAGCTGCCCCTTCCCCATTGAGGTGCAGCCCGTCCCTACGATAGAGCCTGTAGCCGATAGAGAAGTCAGCCCAGTTCTCCAGGAACCCAAACCCCTCCTTCCTACACCAGTTCTTGAACCACTTGTTAATCTCCCTAATCTCCCGCTGCCTTTCTTGTGTGGCCCGTGGTACAGGTAGTATTTCGGAAAATACTACCTTTGAGGTCCTTGCCCTAAGCTTTTGACCTAAATCCCTGAAATCATTTTTAAGGACTCTCCACCTACCCCTAACTTTGTCATTGGTTCCGATATGGACCATGACCGCTGGATCTTCTCCAGCCCCTCCCAGTAATCTGTAGTAATTCATTTACTCACGGTTTGCAGAGCCTCCCTGAACCAGCAGTGCAGTGATTGGGAAGACAGCACTAAATCCTCTGGGGCACTCTCTATTGCAGGGAACACCAGCCAGATGGAAGTTGAGGTGCCCTTGATGGTAATGGGTATGCTTAAGGTGCTTTGGTGGCTGGGCCCCTGTGTTTGTGACGCCAGCACCGTAAGGTGCAAATGTTGAGGGTAGTAGGAAGGATGAGAAGTCAGTTGTGATAAAACTGTTGAACTTTTACTGAATCAATGGTCTCAGGACAGTTCGTACAGTTTATTTATATATCAAAGGTAATAATCCAGATATTAATTTAGCTGGAATCCTCATAACAGATCTGGCAATTGTCAGTTGAGGAGTTTTCCTAATGCTGTTACTTTACAGGCAAGACAAAAGTTCTCTTCTTAGATACTTCTACTTTAAGTCCAATCTCTAGCATTCAGATACTGAATATAATGGTTTCCTTGCTTTTATATTGAGCAATTCAATAAGGGTGTTCTCCCTCATGGCAGGCAAACTATCTGCTAAATTATTTGATGCAGGATGCTCTCCTAAAGTATTCAGGTTCACTATGTCCCAGAAGTCATTTAGTGAAAAAGGATAATTCTGCGCATTAATCATCCAGTTGTGTCCAGGTACCTTTAAGTTCCTCCTGGTCACTGGTGCTTGTGAAGTCCCTTGGCTAGACTCAGCTCTAATCTTCACCAGACTTGCTTTAAATTAGTACATAGACTCACTTGTCTGTGCTGGGCTGCTGTGACTACTTGGTCTGTCCTCTCCAGGGTTCATCAGGGCCCAGAGAAAAGAAAGACAGCTTCATCTGGACTTTGTGTCCTACATTACTCAACTTCAACTAACTGTATTAGCAAACCCCTGGCTATATATAATATATGGCACCTGCACCACCTAGGGGTGAATAGATGTAATGACAATGCCAGTCTGATATTAGGAATTACAATACATGTAAATACATTAAATAAGACAGTTAGCAGCAAAAGTTTAACATTCCCACAAATAACACATAGTGGGACATTGAAACTGGAGACGTGGCGCCTATATCTCATGGCCACATGAGCCCCGTGGGGACTGGACTGGAGGAGGAGGAGGACATTGGAGCACAAGAAATGTGTAGCAAAATGGGTGGTTTTTCTACACAGGTGACACAGAAGGAGGAGCAGCCAGAGGAGCTACAAGGCGATAAGGAAGATGAGGCAGAGGACCCAGACACACTGTGGCAGTATGCAGTGGAGATAAAGGCAAGGAGTCACTTGCACAAATGGCCCGATGCATGCTCACTTGCTTGCGTAATTGCTGAATTGTTACCATTTAGCAGAGAGATTACTTCTGGATCTCCACCTTGTTGGACCCTCGCTACCGGTCCAAAATGGGGGCATTTTTTACACCCGCTGAGAGGAAGGACAAACTGAATTACTATAGAGACATCCTATGTTTTCAGTTGGCCGCTGCCTATCTGCGCCATCATCCATCCTCTCACAGGTCTGACTAGGGGGGGCCTCTGCGCTCATGTTCCTTTGCTATGGCAGCTGTGGCAGGGTGGGGGGGTAGGAGCAGTTCCAGCTCCATCAGCAGAAACTTGTCTAGAGTCGCTGATGAGCAGCTTTCTTCACCCGCCTAGTGAAGAAACTACTCACCAGCAGCAGCTAGACCCGGAGCAGGACCTGAACCAGCAGGTATTGGCATACTTGGACAGCATCCTTCCTCCCCACATTGAAGATCTGCTGGGCTACTGGGCAGCCAAACTGGATTTCTGGAGGGCAACTGGCAGAGTTTGCCCTGGAAAATCTGTCCTGCCCGGCCAGTAGTGTGGCATCAGACTGGGTGTTTAGTGCGGAGGGGGCCATAGTTACCTCAAGAATAACTCACCTGTCCACCCAATGTGGAGAGTCTGACCTTTGTCAAGATGAATCAGGTGTGGATCAGCCAGGATTTCCACCCACCAATGCTGGATGCATCAGCCTAGATCATCCATGGTGCCACACCAACACTTTGACAAAAGAGACCAGTTACTTCTGGCTACCTTCCTCAGCTACTATTCTAATGCTGCCACCCGCCTAATGCCACACATCTTATGATGCTTCTGCCACCTCCACACTGTCATTGTGCCATCCTGTGGTCTCCTCCTTGTGCTGCTGCCACCTCCAGACTCTGTCATTGGGCCACTCTGTGGACTTCTCATGCTGTTCCCACCCTCCCCACTTCATGACTGAGCCACTATTTTGCCTTTCGCATGGCTGACATAATCATTTATTTGACCCTTCTTTTGATCTGTAAGAAGGAAGGAAAAATGAGACGCACAACGTATCCTATCTGTGTAACAGCTGTAAGGCCTGCATGACACGGTCCCTATTTTGCATCAGAATTGGCTTATGATTTAGTAGCCAAAAGCAGGAGTGGGTACAAAACACAGAAGACATGCAAATATTCCATTCACGTGTCATCTCTGTTTTGGATCCTGTTTTTTTTTACTTTAGCAATACTGATTGATTACTGACCAAATGCTGACTGAGTGAAGGCGGATGCTCCACAGACAGGATCCGTTTTTGGGGGGTTATTGTTCTGACAGATTAAAGGAAGGGCAAACAAATCAGTGACGTCAACACAAACTTACTGTTGACACCCTCTCCATTCTGTCGGGGGCTCTACTTGTATAAGTGTTTAAAAGAACAGGTTCTGTAGACATCTATGTGGAATCAGCTGACAATGTTGTAAAAGGAGTGCGCTTCTTCTTGGGGCTAAAATCGACCTGTAAGGCTGAGTTCACACTTGAGTTATTTGGTCAGTTTTGGCCCCGCAACTGCCCAAATAAGTGAAGTGTGCAGTGATTCTAAGAGCAACACCTGTCATCTGCATGTCATACTGACTCACAAGATTGTTTCACTACCACAGCAGACTCCCTATTCGTGTTACTGCAAGGCACAGTGTTCTACATCACTATAAAGGCTCTCTGCAGCCAGGAAATAGCCGTTTTTTAACGCGATTCGCCACAAATAAATTCGGATCGAGATAAATTTTTTTGAAAAATTTGCCGAACCGGTCGAAACGAATATTTTTTAAATTCGCTCATCTCTAATCAAAATGGTCCCCGACTGTTTCTCAAGACAGACATATGCTGCCTTTTTTCCCTTCTTCCATCTGCATGGTCTCCTCTCCTGTGTGTCTGCTTGTGACAGCAACCTGATGTGCTCTGGTGGCATCACCCAAGCCATATGACTATGCAGGCTGTTCCTGCTCTCCAGTTCCCCTTTGATTGCCCAACTTTGCTATACTGGTCCTTCAGCTCTGATACACTGGCCCTTCAGTTCTGCTATACAGGTCATCTGGCTGTGCTACATCCATGAGCTCAACTCTGTTACATGCTAATTTACATACCAGCGGGGATTAACCTCCCTATGTTGCCATGCCACTGCCATGGTCTACAGCCTCTACCAGAGAAATGGCTTAACAAATCCCCTTTTCCAGCAACATCCATTATGGTGTTGGGTTTTGTTATCCATTTTATACAACTTTTCATGTCCCTTGCAAAAATTTGAGAGGGGGTCGTGTACAGTGCTTGCTACCAGGTAGAAAGTGGAAATGGACTAACTAGAGCTGCGTCTTTATGGGCCTCATAGAGGGTCCCATTGGAGCTATGTGGTCTGCCTCTGTCATATGTACTCTTTTGATTTCTAAGGATACCTTTGAATGAGGCAACCCATAAGAACTATACAAGCTGCTCCTTGGATCAGGAAGTGAGAAACATATCATCTATGGTTAGACTTTTAATCCATGTTTCTGAAAGAAATAGCTGTGAGTCAGTGGCGTACATAAAGAAGTAAGGGTCCCATAGCAAGGATCAAACCAGCCCCCCCCCCCCCACACAGGACAGAAGGGTTTCTGCCTAAACCCCTTTCAGTGAACCTTGCACCATTTTTTCCACTGCCTCATTTGCTAAAAATTGTTCCTTTAGAGGTTAGAGTCCTGATCAAGTTTTCACCCCCAGTAGAAGAAGAGATAACTAAGACTGGGCCCCCTCTTGCCCTGGGCCCCATAGCAGTCACACGGTCTGCCGCTATGGTGGTTACGCCCCTGCTGTGAGTGTCTATAGCTGTACAAATGCCTTACTAGATATCAGCCGCCACAATTATCTGATCCCTACGACATTTACAAGAGATTTTATGGATTGGGTGCAAAAACTTGGGCCATCTGTGAAAAATATAGGTAGCATTCACTCAGTATTACTATGGACCATATTAGGCTCGTTATTTCCCAAAACAACATTGGATTCCATGATACGGAGACAAAAGATCCACTATAAAAAGGAAAGTGGAGCCTATAGCATGACTACAAGACAGTTCATATATCTCTCTATTGGTACCAGTTTTTGGTTTGGTGGTAAAAGCTTTTGCACCCCCTAAGAATGTTCTTTGATTGACAGAGTTAGTTGCTTGTCAATCAGGGTATGTTCACATAGAGATCTGTAAGAATATCATCTACTTGCTGTAATGAACTGTGGATTTTCACTCTACGAAATCAAGGGAAAATTCCATCAGCATATCCTCCTCATGTGAATATACCCTAAAGCAAGGAATATTCCTCATTGCATGGTCTGAATTCTTATTTAATTTAACACTTTGCCTGTTGATTAGACGTCAACTTATATACCTGGACAACTTTCCTGTACTGCTGCTAAAAGGGTTTAAAATGACTCCCACCATGAATCTTGCAAATTTTGAAAGAATCCTTCTCTGTTGCATCGAGAAATTGGATTGGAAGACCACTGTAACCCACAGTCATCTTTGATTTCTAGATAGGCTAATGGGGGTCACAGAGATATCCCAATAAAATAATTTTTGGTTTTATTGGTTGTATCCGAAATACTGTTTTTGACACAAAATTATTGTGCACAACAGTTCAACTAACATCTTACCATGATATGAAGGCCGAAGATCCATTATAAAAATGAGACTGGGTCCAATAGCATAATTACAAGGTAGTTCATATCTCTCCATTGGTATGAGTTTTTAGTTTGGATGGTATAAGCTTTTAGACCCCATCCCTAAGAATATTCTTTGGGTGACTGACTTGATTACTTCTCTGTCAGAAGCTGATAAACATGTAAGTTAGTTGTGAGAGAAGGAAGTGTATGGAGGAGGAGAGCAGGCTCAGAAAAGATCTAGCTGCCTTTCTTTCCTCTGGGCCCTAATCAAGCCTGGAGAGGAGAGACCAAGTAGTCACAGCAGCCCAGCACAGACAATTGAGTCTATGTCTGAATATAAAGCAAGTCTAGTGAAGATTAGAGCTGAGTCTAGCCATGGGACTTTACAAGCACCAGTGACCAGGAGGAACTTAAAGGTACCTGGACACAACTGGATGATTAGTGCGCAGAATTATCCTTTTTCAATGAATGCCTTCTGGGACATAGTGGACCTAAATACTTCAGGAGAGCATCCTACATCAAATAATTACATATAAAAAAAGACCAAAAGTGACCCTAATTGACAAAGTGTATATATATTGCAGCTAAAGGGCCAACTAGAACCAGTAACCCAGTACAAGCTCCCACAAATGAGTAACAACTTAAAGAAAAAATGCAGCTCACAAACTACCTATATAAAATGTAATATTTTATTGAAAAATTAATATGTAAAAAGTTATGCCATTAAAAAGGGGGAAGTTGCAGAAAAAGACCAAAAACCCAAAAATTATTTTTTTTTAAACTGAGAATCATAATTGAAAAATATGTGCAATAAAAGGGGGGTATGTGAGAATGTGAGAATGTGAGAACGTGTTGGTGACACAAAAAAATGCATGATGAATTATAATAGATAATGAATAATATAAAGATGATGTGATGATTAATTAAGTAGTGTATGTGATGTAAGGAGGGAAATGTGATGATGAAAGTGAAAATTGAAAATAAAATAATAATAATATAAATAAGAAATATGATGTGAAAAAGTGAAAGCAAAATAATACATTGTAAAAGATCATATCTATTTAAAAAATATATATGAAATATATAATCTAAAATGTAGAGTGCAATGTGTACCACAACCACATGTATAAAATGTAATATTCTAAAAGGGTTTAAAAAATGCCCATGTGACCTATGGTCTCTAAAAAAAGCAAGGCCACATGTCACCTGATCGAATGGATGCATAATAGTCGTCAATTAAATAAAGTCGTCCAAAACAGCTTGCAAGGAGACGCTAAGATGAAAATGGGGCAGACAGGAATTGATCAATGACACAATCAACAAATAGCATCCTATGGAAAAAGGGAAGAAAAGGAAAATTAATAAAACTAAGATTAAAAACATGGGGGGGGGAGGGAATCCACAGCCGTGGTCTAGGTGATCAGAGGAATGAAGAAAAACCCAAATTCTCAATGAGGCCCATAGGGTGCAAAGTCCCCAGGGTCCAAATCCAACGACTTTCTTTTTGGGCCAATTTCCTAGATATATTCCCTGCCCTTAAATCCACCTTAATGTAATCGATTCCCCTTACCTTTAGGAGCCTCGGATTGCATGCGTGGAAGTTTTTGAAGTTCTTGGGGGTGGGTTACAGATCTTTCTTTTTTTCTATATCTCTTGCAGTAATGATATCCCTCACATGTTCGCGTAAATGAGTCTTCAGTTCATGGGTAGTCAAGCCAATGTATATTTTTGGACACTGGCAGGAAGCGTAGTAGATTACCCTAGAGCTAGAACAAGTAAGATGGTGTCTGATTTGAAAGGTCTTCAAACCCTGCGAATCAACAAAATCTTGTGCACGCTCCATATTGGGGCATCACATCTACCACAGGGTTTAAAACCCCATTGTGGTCTATTTTGTCCAGGGAAAATTTGTGAAGACACTGGCGTTAAATAACTCCTCACCAAATTATTACTTAGAGTATCAGCTCTATGAGCCGTAATAGAAGGCCGTGTGGGCAGGAGTTTTTCCAAAATATGATCAGTTCGCAGGATGGGCCAATGTTTGGCCACAGCCATTCTCATTTCTTCCCAACGCGAATGGTACATAGTCACATACCTGATATTATTGTCGGTAGTTCTGTCTCTTTTTGGTTGTAATTGTAACATATTTTATTGCTTCTGTGGCTTAGCTCTGAGGTATGCCCTCTTAATAGACCTGTGGCTGTAGCCTCTTCTCCGGAATCGGTCTTTCAAATCGTTGGCCTGCTTTTCAAACGTCTTATCATCCCAAAAAATCCTCCATATACGCAGGAACTGGCCAATTGGAATGGCATTTATCATGTTCCTGGGATGTGAGGAGGAAGCATGTAAATATGCATTCACAGAGGTATCTTTACGATAAAAGTCTGTTTTTATGTAACCCTCGGTGTCTCTAAACAAGGACACATCTAAAAAATCAATTTTATCCTTGTGATACACATAAGAAAGTTTGATGTTCCGAGAGTTGTTATTAAGAACCTCAAAGAAGTCACACAGTTGTCCCTCCGTTCCCTGCCAGATCAAGAAGACGTCATCAATGTACCGCGCCCAAAAAATGGCTCGGTCCATGTTTATGTGTCCGTCTGACAGAAACAGGTCCCTTTCCCACAGCCCCAGTAAAATATTTGAGTATGAGGGCGCGCAAGCCGCCCCCATCGCGGTTTTCTGGAGCTGTAGAAAAAAGGACACATTAAAGATGAATAAATTCTTCGTAAGAACAAAGTTTAACAGCTGTAACAAAAAAGAGGCCAATTCCTTCGTCAGATTATTGGCCCTGAGAAAAAACTCCACCGCCTGAAGCCCATCACAATGTTTGATAGCATCCGGAATAAATTTTATTTTTGGACGTGCTGTCTCCATTTTTTATTTTTTTATCATTTTTTGAGATTCACAATGTTTGATATTTGTGAAGAGAGACTCTACATCACACATCACCAGAATAGTGTCCTCCTCCAAGCAAATCCCCTGTAATTTTAGCAGTATATCCGACGTGTCCCTGATATATTAGGGTAGAGTGTCTACAATTGCTTTGAGATGAAAATCCAACAATTTACAAATGATTTCTACCAGGCTTCCTTGTCCAAATATAATTAGCCTACCTGGAGGTATTGAAGCATTCTTGTGAACTTTAGGCAATAGATAAAGAGTGGGAATGGTGGATTCTTGGACAATAAGATCTTGATAAAGTTGTTTCGAAATGACATCTTTCTCCAGTGCCGTATCCAGGATTTTCATTAGTTCACCCCTATAGGAAGATAGGGGCTTAAACGTTAATTTTTTATAGCATATTTTATTCTTCAATTGCCTGTAAGCTTCAGTCAAATACATTTTCCGTGGCCACACCACCAAATTTCCCCCCTTGTCTGCCGCTTTATATATCACATCAGGTATTCTTTTTAATGTTTTCAAACTACATCACTGTTCTCGTGTGAGATTATCTCAGTAAATAGATGTACGCATGCCCTCAAAATCCTTACTAACCATTTTAACAAAAAGGTCTACTGCAGGACACAATGACAATAGGGGAAATTTTTCTGATTTCTTGTGTATGTCTGAAGGCACATCGTTCTCTCTTGATCAGACTGTAGATCTTCTAATGTCTGAAGGGCTACTTGTTCACATTCTGTATAGAAAATTCCAGAATTTTGTTTTCTGTTATGCCATCTTACTTGTTCTAGCTCCAGGGTAATCTACTATGCTTTATGCCCGTGTCCAAAAATATAAGTTGGCTTGACTACCCGTGAACTGAAGACTTGTGTACGTGAACATGTGAGGGATATCATTGCTGCAAGAGATCTAGAAAAAAAGTTAAGATCTGAAACCCATCCCCAAGCACTTCAAAAACTTCCACGCATGCAATCCGAGGCTCCTAAAGGTAAGGAAATCGATTGCATTGAGGTGGATTTAAGGGCAGGGAATATAGCCAGGAAATTGGAAAGTCGATGGATTTGGACTTTACGTCCCATGGGCCTCAATGAGCGTTTGGGTTTTTCTTCATTGCTCTGATCACCTAGACCATGGGTGTGGATCCCCCCCCCCCCACCTATGTTTTTAATCTTAGTTTTATTGATTTTCCTTTTCTTCCCTTTCTCCATAGGATGCTATTTGTTGATTGTGTCATTGATCAATTCCTGTCTGCCCCCTTTTCATCTTAGTGTCTCCTTGCAAGCTGTTTTGGACGACTTTATTTGACAACTATGTATGCATCAGGTGACATGTGACATGTGGCCTCGCTTTTTTTAGAGACCATAGGTCACATGGGCATTTTTTTAAACTCTTTTTGAATATTACATTTTATACATGTGGTTGTGGTGCACATTGCACTCTACATTTTAAATTATATATTTCATTATTATTATTTTTTAAATAGATATGATCTTTTACAATGTATTATTTTGCTTTCACTTTTTCACATCATATTATTTATTTATGATTATTTTATTTTTAATTTTCACTTTTATTATCACATTTCCCTCCTTACATCACATACACTACTTAATTAAGGTTTGCATCACAGTAGCATTGCGCGCACACATTTACATCATCTTTATATTATTAATTATCTATTATGATTCATCATGCATTTTTTGGGTCACCAACACTTCGCCTCATCACGTTCTCACATACCCCCCTTTTTCTTGCACATATTTCTCACTTATGCTTCTCAGTTTAAGAAATAAATAAATACATTTTTGGTTTCATCCACCTACCACATTGTTTTATGAACATATAATACACATGGTTTAATTTCTAGTTTTGTAGCGATTGACTAGAATGGCCTTATTTTTATGTCAATACTATATGGGATCAGCAGAGGGATCTCTATTTTTCGTTCTCCTGTGGTGTGGGCGCACGGCACCTCCCATCTGTGCGTCTCTTGTTTGTGGGCGTGGTGACGGGATGCCGGATGGGAGGAGAGCACGGCCATTATACACTTAGGTGATTGAAATAATTATGCATCCCATTGGTGGATAGGGGATATAAATATCTGATCCTACAGCAACGACGTTACCCCCGGACAAGGCACGCCAAAAAGTGCATTAGGGTGGCCCTATCCTGGTATACACATGTACCTAGGTGAGTCTTGCTGAGACAGCATTTTCTTGGACACCTGGCTAATATTTGTGTGGGACATGTCTCTATATATTCTCTAGTGCCAGTATCCTTGATTTGATTTATGTTTATGATTTCTGCAGTTAGAAGATTCAGTTTTCTATCCTTTTATGTATTTGTACCATATTACCATTACCAACAACTTTTGTACAATATATTTATTTATATATGTGATACATTTTCTGTTGTGTGTGTGCTCTCGGGATGGTGTCTTTTTCTGCTCTTCCCCCTTTTTTAATGGCATAACGTTTTACATATTAATTTTTCAATAAAATATTACATTTTATATGGGTACTTTGTGAGCTCCATTTTTTCTTTAAGTAGTTCCTACATCAAATAATGTAGCAGAGAGTTTGCCTGCCATTACTGGATTGCTCAATGTAAATTAAGGAAACCATTATATACAGTACCTGAGTGCTAGAGATTGGACTTAAAGTAGAAAGAAAGGAACTTTTGTCTTGCCTGTAAAGTAACAGCAAGAGGAAAACTCCTCAACTGACAATTGCCAACCCTATTGCAAGAATTACAGCTAAGCTAATTTCTGAATCATCCTTTATGCCGTATAAGTGCACTGTATTGATGAACTGTACCAACGGTCCTGAGACATTTGATTTAAGTAAATGTTCAACTGTTTCACTACAACTGACACCTTATACTTTCTACTACCTACAACATTTGCACCTTACAGTGCTGGCATAACGAACACAGGGGCCCAGCCACCAAAGCACCTTAAACACCTATACCATCAAGGGCACCTCAACCAACATCTGGCTGGTGTTCCCTGCAACAGAGAGTGCCCCGGAGAAACTAGTGCTGATCTCCCTTCCACTGCACGCTGGCCCAGGGAGCTGCAGAAAAGTGAGTATGACTACTACCCCCATTCGGCACACTACCATAACACTCACTACACTCCTGTGGCCCGGCTCGCTGCATGAGCACTGAACCTGGACCAGAAAATCTGTTCTCACCTACTTTACCTTGGCATCAGATGTTGAGAAGACGTTATGTTCCCACAAACACATTCCAAAACCAATGGGATCCACCAAGAAATAGTTGAATATCTCTTTCCAGTGATTTGTCCTCTTGAGATTTAAGGATATTTGTAGCTATCCTCTATAATAAGTTAATGCCAAGAATAATAACACAAGACTTATCATAATACAGAAATTCTAGAAGGAACTTTTCCGGCTACTCGACTGTTTTCCCCATTGTATTCCTTCCAGGCAATGGGTGAAGCAACAATTTTTTTCATGATTTCGGTTTTTCAAGACTTTGCACATTTTTTCGAGACGGTAAATTAATGTAGAGTCAAAATACAATACACCTACTTAGTCTTCTCTTAAGCAAAAAGTTTGGCATATGCCTGCGCTAGAAGACACTCGAAACCCCAAACATAATTAGCTAAATTGTATCACGCTTTAAACGTTTGAATTTCCTTGAGGTGCTAAGCCGACAAGATACATATGAGATTTTATTTTGCTAACAGAGGTCTCCTAATTATGTTATAATGAAGGCCAGCTCTGCGGACCGCTCTTATTTTTTTTTCGAAATTTTAACCGGTCTCCTCGTTTTTCAATTCTGCTTAGCTTTGGGAAAGTGAATTCCTCCTGCTGGAAAGTAGAGAAGTCTTGTTTTTCTATGGTTAGTGCTGAGGAGTAGATTTTCGGAACATCTGGCCAATTGTGTAGTGTTATGATTACCTGCGTAGGCATGCTGTGATTATAACAGAACGGGGTATAAAATTTGGTGCTCCCGAAGAATACCAGCTAAGGACAGCACGTTGCATCAGGGTTTGAGACGGCACGTAGGCTAGTAGGCTTGGTATGGACAAGGTTTCAGGTCATTACCACCTCTTCTATTTTTTCTTTACTTTGTGACCTGACTTGATCCTATGTTTTCTAGCGCCCAACGCCTTTTGTGACGATTGCATATATTATGATTGCATGGTTTACATTTCAGAATTATCCATAGGCATCAACTAACTATCCTTGAATTTTTTTCACTTGACATTTCCTCATGTTTGCAGAGCTTCAATATAACTGTATTACAAGCCTGAATAATTCTTTCTTTGACATTGTATTTGACCCCACCCCCACACTGATAACAATAATAGAGTCCCCAAATTCCCTGTGTGAATTGAACAGTAGTGTGAAAGCAGGGAAATGTTTGTTTTTTCTGGGTCCCCAAGCCATATTATACCTGGGGGTCCCTGTCACACCTCTAAGTTCCGCTTGTGCAAGCTACCCCTGCATCCCATATAAATACACCCTTGGGTGACAGTGACAGAATCATATTCTTCATCCTAGGGTTTTAGTATTTCTGGAGCCTGAAAAATAAGTTATGATTGGAGGCCCTTGTAACACTGCTAAGCTCCCCTTTGTGGCATCACTAAGACCCACCACTAATATGGTTACACTTCATGTTCCCCCCAAACAATGTAATGCCCCCTTACGTGCCCCTCACACTATATGATGTCACTTTATGTGCCCCCACACACTGTAATGCCCCCTTATGGGCTTCAACATAGAAGAATGTCCTCTTATATGCCAACAATAAAATATTGTGCCCCCTTATATAATCTTAACAGAGAATAAAGCCCCCATATGTGCCCCCAACACAATATGGTGCCCCTTTAGAGTCTTCAATATTCACAATATTTAATTTAATACCTTTAATACTCAGCCCACGTTCCCATGGCTAAAGTTTTTTCACTATTATATTGAACTGTGTCCACATTCTGAGGACTCCAGAATGTTGAAACGAAAGTTGTGCCGCTGCCTGTGGGACCCAGCTGCCAGCCCTTGTGTTCTGTGTGGTAACCAAATCTGCCCCGTGTGTGACCAACAATGCCTTGATGTGTATGGGACTATTGGAGATAGTCCAGTACTGTGTTTGGCAGTCCCGTGTAGCAGAGGTCACACGAGTACACCAATACTCCATTCACACAGGAGATAAAGGAGAGGGGGAGTACTTGAGTGTAGGAAAGGAGAGACCAAAAACATGAGGGGAAGACAACAAAGAAAGATTAAAGACCATAATAATTATAATTTGTCCATTAATTGAGTGCACTTTCTGCTGCAGGTAATCTTGGTAATGATCCTATTCCAAATTTCCCATGGGACTCTTTGGCCTCTTGTTATGCCCCTAAGATTAGGGCCAATACTAGAAGGAAAACCTTGGAAAATGTATAATTCACTATGGAAGTTAATTCAAGACACATCTGACATATGATTTACCTGATTGCTCCAATACTTTGCCAGTACAACCATGGCGGACCTTAGGCGTGTGCAACCAATGCACATCAATCATCGGTCACTACTGAAGAGAATGTTCTTGGTCTTGGTGACCTGGGCATCCAGATGTTTTATCCCCACTCTTACGCTTTGTGGATAAAACTTTTAAAAAAGTAGTTCCACAGAAAGTATCTCCATTCCACGATTCTTTGATTGGACTACATGATTGTATTATTTGGGCACCACATGGTAAACCATAAGGGGGGCAACAATATTGCACAAGACAACAGCCAACCTAAGGCCAGCCATGAATATAACGCAAAGGAGCACTATCAGAAACTGAGCCAGCAGAAGGCACCAGTAAGATATGATGTGCTACTTACCATACAGTATGTAGGCAAAGAACCAGGAGTGAGAGCTGCAGAAATCCAGCAGAATTTTGAATGCAGCTCTAGATGTCAATGGAGGTGTCAATGCTGTAATTTGATCAGAACAAGACACGTTAAACAAAGTATTTGCAAAATACTCAACACTCTATGTAGAGTCAGACTGCAAAATCTAGGATACACTAGAAAAGTCATCCCGTGTTCATTCTGCCTAGTCAGTCAGTTTTATATTAAGTATAAATCAGTGTTTTTTCTGGCGAGCCAGCTACGAATTGTTACCTAATAAGATATATCAGTTTTTATGAGTTCCCCCCTCTGGCAAATTTTTTATTTTTTATTTAACTTTCACCACAAGGGCAGAGCAAACAGTTCTGTCCATGTGCCAGCTGACGGAGCCCACGTTAAACAGCTGCATGGCAGACATGAGCAGCTGTGTGCTCCTGGTTAGCTCTGGCGGTCTGCAGGGCTCACCAGCTGTGAGATGTTTGTATTAGAGTGGGCTGGAAGGTGGGTTCGGCCCTGAATCTCAAGGCAGAACGACTCAAATCAATGATGTGTTTTTATTTCAATCGAATAGGGCTTTCCTGATGAGTCCAGCGTGCTGCTTGTCCTCCCTGAGGAGTCCCGGAATGGACTGGAAACTGTAAGAGTAATGGACATTTTACAATGAAGTTCATGTATGAGGCATGTAACACCCTTCAGTCTACTTTTTTTGGAGGTTTGGTGCTTAATGCTTTATTTTTTATCTTACAGACGATGTCTAATAAAATTACCCCCTTGTCCTATAATCTTATTATAACAAATGTGGTGTTTCTAACTAAGGAGAAATTTTCATATTAGGCTTATTACTACATTATATTATTATATTATAAAATGATTGTATATTACTAATATACTTTTATGTTATATTATTATTATTAGAGATGAGCGAAGTTTTTAAGAATTCAATTTGGCATCTTCACCGAAGTTCCACAAGAAACTCGATTTGTTATGAATTAATTTGTCACAATTCACTATAAATCAGGTATACCCAGACCCCTTAGCCTTATGGTACAGTCAGACAGAGTGGCCGAGCTTCGGGTGGGTTCAGGCCATGCTGCTCTGAAGAACTGTGCAGCCACTTAGCCCACAGCTGCCTTTCCTTTAATAATTGAAGACCGCACTGTATAGTCGGTCTTCATTGTTAATGGAACCTTTAATACACCTTTAAAATGGAGCTGTACCCACTTCTCCAACCCTAGCGCTCTCCTGCCCTACAGGTAGGAGCCCTTCTTTTGCCATCTGCTTTTTCTCCTTTTCCACATCATCTGGTCATCATTAAGACCTGACCCCCTAACGGTTGCAAACAGGATGGTCTTGGTTGGCCCGCTGGCATTGGAATAATAAAGGTGTCCATCTTATTGGTATTGAATTCCATATCTTAGTTTATGGTTGTTGTAGGAATAAGTAAATGTAGGAATAAATAAATCTAACTGACGCAGAATAAGTCTCTCTACAGTCTCCCTGCACTCTCCCTGCACTCTCTTTCTCTCCAATATTCTTCTATTAATAATTTTTAGCAACACTGTCCCTAGCACATGAGCAGTTGTCACGTCTCTCCCTATGCTCAGCTCACAGAACAAAAGCGGAGACCACGCTGGATGAGGGTTTTATAGGGCTGTGATATCACAGGGGCTGGCTATCTGCAGATTGGCTGACTGCACGGCATCATGGATAATCCTGCATTCCTGGGCTTGTCTCCTTTACACTTAGTTTCATTTTGTAACACGTGCAGCCTCCATTTTAGGAAAATCTTATTAATTACCGCGAATAGCGAGGAAATTCAGAATTTTTGTGAATCAAAGTTTTCGCTGATTACTAATTATTTTTATACTATCTTACTATTTGATTATACTTTTAGATTATCACATTATTATTACTGCAATTATAATTACTGTTATAATTATTATGTGTTATGACAGTGGGTGTAGAACCACTGTGTCAACCAACAGATTTGACTTTAGCCTAATCCTGAGGGCGTTATCATGAAAGTCCCTGGAATTCACCCTTCAACTCCTATACGGGGTCTTCACTTTGCTATAGGGGAATCACCAGGAGTATTCTTTGTGTGGTACACAGCTGACCCGCGATGGTCAGAGACACCAGGAAGATCCTAGTCAGCGGCAGGCTAAAGTCAGGGCAGGCAGAGTACGACCAATCTAATAAACAGTCTGAGGTCATGGCTTGCAGCAAAGGGTCAATATGGAGGTCAGATCAGGCAGCAGAGGGTCAGAATTCAAGAATCAAGAAGTCGGTACATGGGCAGACAAACGGATATAGAACACCTTTACAGGAACTCTGAAGCTAGATAACCAGAAATTGGGTTAAATTAGGGTGTGTGCACTTGGCCTTGAAGAGCCAAATTGAGCATGCACACTGTGGGCAGACAGAAGAGGCCTTTGGTGGCAAGAAGCAGGCTGTGGCCTTTAAGAGACAGACAAAAGGGACTCGGGCAGCAGGGCCCACTGCTGGAAAGCAGAAGAAGGCCAGTGGGTCCAGACCGCTGGAACAACAGCAGGTCAACCTTTAGAGCTTTAGGGTGCCCTGACATTTGTTTATACCTGTAATCTGGTCATTGTTTTTGGATACAGCAGATGAATCATGGTTGGATGGAGATTATTGGAAATGTCCATCCGTTTATGGTACTACACCCTGTACATTGCTTGTCAGATGTCTTGTATTCAGTGCTGTTTAACATTTGTTAAATATTTAGGAGTTCAGTCAACCCCCGAATACAGAAAATTATCATGAAATAACACCCCTGTGACTACCTCTGTGACTAAAAGTCTCCACATATATATAAGTAAAGTTGACGGACCCACCAATTATGGTGGAACCAGCCAACTGGATTATGTGTATGCGAACCTCTCAATTGTGGGCACATGTTGAATTTGAATGCCCCATCTATTGGTTCACAGGGGAGATAAGCTACCTCCAGAGGTGTTGGGCAGCAGGTTACTCCCTTCTTCCCTTTGACAATGGATGCACGCTTGGTGAGCGAAGCAAGCATGTGTTTCGAAGAGTCAGGAATAATAGCTGATAACTATTGGAGGTCTATGAGCACCTTTACTCCTGCTTCAAATGAGTCATGGTTCAAATCGATTCTGGTTGACAGCTTCAATGATGGTCATATTAGATGCCACCTAAGGATAAGCAAATTGATTCTACTAGTTCGGAATTTGTACCGAATTTCCCCAAAAGCTTGGGTTCTAACAAACTTGAATTTGTGACTTGTTTCGGGCCATCATATTTCATCTTTGTAGTAAGGTGTTTTACTCCCTTTCTCAGTCAGTGTTATAAACCAACTTTCAAGGCAATTGGAGCATATTTGATTCACACACGAATAAATCATTTTAAACAATTCAGCAAATTGGACCCAAAACATTTTTTTTTTTAAATTGCTCATCTCTAATGCCAGCCAACTATGAAGATGATGACTTGTTTTTTTGCCTTACTGTATGTTAAGGGGGGCTCTTCAATGAAAGGAGCTAGCTAGTTTATAAAGCCAGATTTCCTATTCCCTGTTAGAGAATTCTGATCCTAAGAGTCAAGAGTGGAGAGCAGCTACAAAGGGCACATTTTGCTCTGGAGGACCCAGCATGTCCACCCATTGCAGTGACAGTCCAATAATTCCAGTAATAATATGTCATGCTTCATTTGCCCTGTGGAGGTGCTGCAGGAGAATTGAATGCTCACTTATAGATTCCTACAGAGATAATATCTAAAAACCTATGGTCCAGATCCAGTGCTTTTGCAGTAAATGTTTCATTGATAGATGATTTTAGCAAATAGAGATCATCTGTAGCAGACAAGTTTTGAATTTTTTTATTTTATTTAAAATGGTTTCTGTTGAGATATTGCAGCCATCAAGAAACAGGCAGTGATGTACTGTAAGAGCATTACAACACACTGTATCTCCTTAAGGTGTAGCACTCACTGGTGGCAGAACAGTTAACTGGTGCAACATACAAGAAAAACATAGAAGACCACAGGACTCCTCGAAATGAGCAGTGCAGGCAGGTTTCAGGAAAGCGTTGCAGAAATTGTCCTGTAAACAAATTAACCGCTATTAGACGCAAGCACATTTTCAGCGAGTCAATTTTTTTTTCTTCATTTGTTTATTTTATTACAATTCTAAGCATAGGACAAAATTGTCCCAAATTGACAAAGCGGTGAAATCTTCCAAAAGTATGTTTTTTTCCAGGGGACGTACTTTTTTCCACTTACCATCTCCCTATCTACCGGTCTTGGGTCAACAAACAGCTACTTGATTGACAGGTTAAAATGTTTAGTTTAGGCCTGGCTCATGTAAACCAATTTAAGATTTTTTTTTTTTTTAACATGTAGAGGGCAGATGAATGGCAAGCAAATGGCGCTTGTACCTGAGAGGGGATCTCACCAAAGAACGTCCTTGTTGGGTTTGTTGACCTTCACACATGTAACTGACCCGTGATGGAGGTGCTCAGGGTTTCAATGATGTTACTTAGAAATGTGGATAGTTCCAGGAATCCTTAGTGCTCTTGGAATAAGTGGCTGAAGGGTGAAAACTGAAGGTTCTGCCTCGAGAAAGTAAACATGTGAACAGGAATGTGAAGCAATCCACATGATTGATTACTTGTTTTGAAGAAGAAGGGCAATGTGATTACTTGTAGGATCTCCAGCCTGACCAAGCATTTCCATCCATATTATAATTAGACATAAATGCTTGTTTTATCCATTTTTAAAAATTTCATTAAGGATCATTGAAAAGTTGGCTCTATTTTTCATGGTCTCAAAATATGGAACTTTGATGCTCTTTGGAGGACTCTACATTCAAGTGTCTTCTAGGATCGCATGCCTAGAATAAAAAATAATTGCATACATAGAAATTATCACTAGTTAAAGCCATATTTTAGTCATAATCAATAAATATGAACCTGGTGTGTAGGTGAGAACCGTTAGATCAGTGGTGGTTTGACTTCACTGATTGACAGAATAGGGCACACCGATTCCCCATTTCTTCAGCCATAAGACCATGGTCAACAAGAGTTAAGTGGAGAAGGGGTGAAACATAAGCCTTATCGCTCTATTCAAAGTTGGTGGCATTGACGAGGATAGCCAAGCCCATCACTCAGACCACTATTGATTTAGAGGTGGAAATTGACTGGTTATGCCATCGCTTTCTGACTGGAGCCCTCGCAAGTCCAAGAATGAAGAAGCCAGAGCCCTGGATTAGCACTGTGGACTCTTGGAGTTTTGAGGTGGTGCTTCCGGCCACCCACTGTTCAGAGAACTCAAACATAGCTCTGTTTTAGGGAAAAACTTAAAGTGGTTGTCCAACATTTTTATATTGATGGCCAATCCTTAGCATAGGCCATCATTATCTGATCATCGAGGGTCTGTGACTCAATCAGCTGTTTCAAAGTAGGTCTGGCACCACAGTTTCAAAGTAGGTATGGCACCAGAGCTGGTAACTGCAGTACTGCTCCCATTCACATCAGTAACCAGTGACGTCCACTACACAACGGATGGAGCTGTGTAGTTCCGGCTTCTACAGTGCTTCCGGAGTCGGACCTATAATGAAATAGGCTGAACAGTATAGGTGCTTGGTGCTAAACAGATATTAAGGACATGTCCTAGGGAAAGGCCATTTTTTTCAAAATCCAGAAAAGGATTCTCATTCTGGCTGTAGAACCCTCAACAATCAGAAAGTTATGGAACATCATAGTGATATGCCTTAACTCACCTATACTTGAAAACCCCTTTAAGGTTAGTGCATTTTAACATACGGAAATTTCTGCATCTCAAGAACCATTCACTTTGTCAGGGAACCCTATAGAGAAGGCAGGGACCATTATTCTGTGTCCCCCACCTTCTAGATTGCTGAATATGCTGAAAAAGCGCAGTGCATTCAGCTAACGAAGCAATGTGACACTTCCTGTTCCGGCCCGGTGGTCATATGATCACCGGGGCCAGAAGGCTGCAGAAGCTTTCGGGTCTTCTTTAGATCAGCCCTGCACTTAGGCTGTACAGCGCTGTATAATGCCGTACAGCCTCTCTGGGGGCTGTATTCCCCCTGTAACTGGGGCCACTATGTCAGTTCAATAATGAAAAAAAAAGTTTTACATGTAAAAAAGCACCCTTTTCCCCAATTAAATCATAAAAAATCGTTAAAATAGATATTTTTTTTTTTTAAATAGACATATTTGGTATTGCCACATCCATAATGACCGTCTCTATAAAAAAATCACATGATCTATCCCATCAGGTGAACGGTATAAAAAATAAATAAAAATTATGCCAAAACAGCTATTTTTTTGTCACTTCACCTCCCAAAAACATAATATCCAGCAATCAAAAGTTGTATGTAACCCACTATGGTACCAATGAAAACTTCACCTCATCCTGCAAAAAAACTAGCCCTCACTCAAGACGATAGTTTAACATAAAAAAACATAATATAAAGCGACCAAAAAGTATTATATACTGAAAAATGGTACCAATGAACACATCATCGTATTCCCACAGACATCTACGATGGCAGATAATTTTAAATGTTATGGAGGTTAGTATATGGCGATGCAAAATATAACCGATTTTTTATAAAAAGGGATTTTATTATACAAAGTAGTAGTAAAACATGAAAAAAAAACTAATGTATATAAAGTTTGTATCACCATAATCATATTAATTTGCAGAATAAAGTTATCATATCATATATACCACATGGTGAACCTAATAAAAAATTAAAAAACACTGACAGAATTTAAAATTTTTGCCCGCCTCACTTTCCAAAAAATTTGATAAAAAGTGATCAGAAAGCCAAATGTACCCCATAATTGTGCCAAGAAAAACTACAGCTTGACCCTCAAAAAATAAGCCAGCACAGAGCAAAATCAACAATAAAAAAAAAAAAAAGTTATAGCTCTTAGGGCTCTTTCACACGAGCGGATGCCGTGCTTGTAATCCGCTGAGTTAAAGAGAGCCAAGCCCCCTTCCGGACAGCAGAGACACGGAGCATTAACATGATTGATAATGCTCCATGTCTCTCTGTGACCTTTTTGCTGCAAAATCACAGTGACAACTTTATCTCACTGTGATTTTGTAGTGAAAAGATCACAGAGAGGCACGGAGAATTATCAATCATGTTAATGCTCCGTGTCTCTGCTGTCCAGAATGGGCCTTGGCTTTCTTTAACGCAGCAGATTACCCGCACGGCATCTGCTTGTGTGAAAGAGCCCTTAAAGACCATTTCAGCAAATCCCAGGTTAGAAAATCCAGATGCTGCTCCTTCCCTTCTGAGCCCTGGCGTATTCCCAAACAGCAGTTTATGACCACAAATGGGGTGTTACTGTATTGAGGAGAAAATTGGTAGCAATTTGTGGGGTGATATTCTCCTGTTATCCCTTGTGAAAAGAAAGTTGGGCCTAACGCACAATGTTCTTGTAAAAAAAAAACACCTGTTGGGTCAAAGTGCTCACAACACCCCTTAAAAATTCCTTGTGTGGTGTAGTTTCCAAAATGTAGTCACTTTTTAGTGGTTTCCATTGTAAGGGTACTGTCACGGTCGTGTGTGGGAGGAAAACACCACACCGAGCATAGGAGGGATAAGGGGATACTGGAATAAGGCTTGAAAATTAGGGAAGGAAAATGGACACCTCCTAGACAAAACCCTAACTCCAGCCCTGACAGACTACTAGTAAGGACCCTGGAACTAATGTCAGGACTAACTCTACCTGTTCCTCCAAAGGTAAGGACGAACAGGAGTCTCCCTCAGGCCTAATGACAAACAATAGGGAAAGGCAACACACACATATATATAAACAAAATACAAAAGGGAAAGGAAACACTTATCTTCAATGAAGCTTTGGTTAAGGGTTTCACTACTATCGAATAGTCCCATAGTTCCAAGAATTGCACCTCGTGTACAGCAAAAACACACTTCTCTAATTTTATGTGCAATTTATTATCTCTTAGGATCTTTAACACCTGTCTAATGTGATCCTGATGAGTCTCCACGTCTGGATAATAAATTTGTATGTCATCCAAATACACGACTACAAACCTCCCCACCAGGTGATGACAAATGTCATTCACAAAATGCTGGAAAACCGTAGGAGCATTGGTCAACCCAAAAGGCATGACCAGGTTCTCAAAGTGACCCTCTGGGGTATTGAAAGCCATCTTCCATTCATTCCCTTCCTTGATCCTGACCAGATTATATGCCCCCTTAAGTCCAACTTGGAGAACACCCTGGCATCATGAATCTGATTAAACAAATCAGAAATCAAAGGAAGGGGGGTAAGGATCACGGACAGTAATCCGATTGAGCTCACGGAAATCCAGACATAGAGCTGGCACTATGGGGGGAGCTGGCACTATAGGGGGGGAAGCTGGCACTATGGGGGGGCTGGCACTATGGGGGAGCTAGCACTAAGGGGGGAGCTGGCACTATGGGGAGCTGGCACTATGGGGGGAGCTGGCACTATGGGGGGAGCTGGCACTATGGGGGGAGCTGGCATTTCTTGCAGCCCCATTTTTTTTGGGTGGCATTCTGGGGGGCATTTATTTCTTGCCCATTTTGGGGGGCACTATGGGGTCATTTCTTACTGGCACATTATGGGGTGGGCACCGTGGGGGAGAGCAGAACTATGGGGGTATCTGGGGGCTCTAGAGGGGCTTTTTTGGCACATTATGGGGGGCACTATAGGGGAGAGCAGCACTATGGGGCGTCTGGTGTCACTATAGGGGCATTATTTGAGGGCACTATGGGGAAGTGGGGGCTCTAAAGGGGCCTTTTTTATTGGCACATTATGGGGGCACTATGGCATTTGTTGGCACTAGGGGCATTTTTTACTGGCACATTATGGGATACACTATAGGGGAGAGCGGCACTATGGGGCATTATTTGGGGGCACTATGGGGGGTGGAGCACTATTGGGGCATATGGTGGCACTAAAAAAGGGACATTTTTTACTGGCACATTATGGGGGACACTATGGGAAAGGGGGAGAGGAGCACTATGAGGGCATTTACTGGGGCACGATATAGGGGTATTTTATACTGGCATACATTATTGGGACATTAGCTCAACTACGGGCACTAAGCGGGGGTATTTCATGTACTGTCATATTATAGGGAGAATTATTAGTACTAGGGGGTATTATGCGAAGCTTTACTACTACTGGGGGGCTATGAGGAACATGATTACTAGTATGGGCACTATAGGGGCATTATTACTACTAAGTGTGCTCTGGCAGAGAATTATTTCTATTGGTGGGATTTTGGGGACCACTGTTACGTTGGGGGGCACCCTGGCACAGTATCAGCTTAGCACAATTATTTTTGGGGGACATTATCTTTATACTATTAGTGTCTGGGCTCAGTTATTTTTTAGAGCACTGTGTGCTAATAATTGTTGAAGGGGCTCTATCTGTGTGGAAATGTGGGAAACTCATGTCTGTTTGTCAATCTCTGCAGAGACGGAAGAAAAATCATCATGGCGATCTGGTCTGAATGGAGAAGATGAGGAAAGAAAATGTCTACAACAAAAGGTGACATCACTGTATGTAAGAGGTATGTGGTGCTATGTAGGAGAGGAGATGCTCCGGCTCCTCCCCTTGCCATTTGCAGAAGGAGGATTTAGAGCTGGGTGAGGACAGTCAAAGGGGGCAGCAGGCCACGGGCAGGTGACAGATGGTGGGGGGAACCACAGGCCTTGAGCAGGATCTGGGGAGGGAGGAGAGCGGAGGAGCTTCCTGGCTGTAGCCTGCTGTCTATTGTATAATGTGAAGCAGGCAGTGCAGCCAGGACAGGCCTCCCCTCTCCGTATGATGTGTAGAGACAGGCCGCAACAATAGAATTTCAGCTGTACAGTGTTTGTTGGGAGTGGCCTATTATAAGTAGGAGGGGCTTTTAATAATTAGCGGGGCTAAAAAATGGGCCACTTGACTGGATTTTCCCCCCAGAACTAAGGCTGCCAGCCCTCCCCTGCCGTGTGCTATCCTTTGACTTTAAGACAATATAAAATTCCCATTGAATACTTGCTTTAGTAGCTGGACACTGGTCACCCCGGAAGAGTGAGCTGTAGAAGTGGACTTCTCACCTCTGGGTGGAGTCTTGTGGCTTTAACCCTGGGCTGTGGAGCCAACAGGGAGAGAGCAGAGAGGCAGGAGGCCTCCCTCCAGCAAGCAGCTACTTCATGGCTGCTCTCTGACTAAACTCCAGGGAAAGACTGGAACTGCCTAACTTGGGCCTGAGCTAAGCTATATATACACTGTGACATTGTACTAGTGTAGCGAACCCTACCTAGGCCTGTGTAAAGGATCTTACATGAAGAATCACATTGTTGTGACATGGGAGAATATGACATGAGACGAATTACAGCATACAGGCATAATATATGATACTAAAACGCAATAAAAAAAAGTTTGTGGTGCCCACAATCACGTAGTGGGACACTGCACATATGGAGTAGGAGTTTGAGGAGGCGGTGGATGTAGCGGTGTAGGTAGAAAGGGCGGTGGAGGAGGACGAAGTAGCCAACACATTTTTTTTTTTTAAGTTTTTTTATTAGGGTACACTCCAAAAGAGTGGGAAATATCCAAAATACAACAATGAGCATTGCGCTGCAGTATAAGGCTACTTTCACACTAGCGTTAATGGGTCCGTTCATGAGCTCCGTTTGAAGGAGCTCACGAGCGGACCCAAACGCCTCCGTCCAGCCCTGATGCAGTCTGAATGGAGCGGATCCGCTCAGACTGCATCAGTCTGGCGGCGTTCAGCCTCCGCTCGCCTCCGCACGGACAGGCGGACAGCTGAACGCTGCTTGCAGCGTTCAGCTGTCCGCCTGGCCGTGCGGAGGCGAGCGGATCCGTTCAGACTTACAATGTAAGTCAATGGGAACGGATCCGCTTGAAGATGTCACCATATGGCTCAATCTTCAAGCGGATCCGTCCCCCATTGACTTTACATTGAAAGTCTGAACGGATCCGCTCAGGCTGCTTTCACACTTAGAATTTTTTCTAAGTTATTAATGCAGACGGATCCGTACTGAACGGAGCCTCCATCTGCATTAATATGATCGGATCCGTTCAGAACGGATCCGATCAAGCGCAAGTGTGAAAGTAGCTTCACAATGGCTGGTTAGTGCCGGTATACATGTCTATTCTGCACAAGGTACAGACAAGTCCTGTGGGATCCATGCCTGGTTCATTGTAATCAATGTGAGCTTGTCCACATTGGCTGTGGACAGACGGCTGCGCTTGTCTGTGATAACACCACCTGCCAGGGGCGTAACTAGAAGTGACTGGGCCCCACAGCAATTTTTTGTGTGGGGCCCCCCACCCCGCGCACTTCGCAACTCAGGTGCCAGGGGGGCACAGACCAGGGCAGCATAGACAAGGGCTGGGGGAAGAGGGGGGAGTGTTGCTGCAGAATTGTGCTTTCCTGTGTAATAAACCAAAGAGGTGAATATGACGTCACACTACATTGTATGTACAGCACAGTATGACCCCTACTGTAGGATAGGTGCCCATTCTATGTATTGCTGTATTGCTGCAGGGCTGACACAGACTGTCCCAATGGTCTGAGCCCCTAATAACCACAGCTCACTATCTCCATACATAAGGGAAGCCTACAAGTAGCCAGGTTTTAATGGATTTACACCTATCGCAAGAACTAATATTCTGGGACTTGTAGTTCCCCAGAAACAGTACAGGAAAGGCGGGGGGCTACATCAGTGCTGGAAATGCTCCATTCACATGTCCTACGGCAATGGCTAAATACTATACTTGGCAAGGACCTACTAACGTCACAACATCACGTGGCACTCCCAGATCACGTGGATCAGAAACAGGAGAGTAATGTGCTTTTTCACATGGATCATGGAGTTCGCGAGTGTCAGCAGCGCGGGAGAAGTATGTGGAACCTACTCATGTAGTAACTTATTTTGAACTGAGATGTGGGGGGGGCTGTACGCTGAGATGTGGGGGGGACTGTACACTGAGGTGTGGGGGGGGGACTGTACATTGAGGTATGGGGGGACTGTACACTGAGATGTGGGGGGGACTGTACACTGAGGTGTGGGGGGGGACTGTACATTGAGGTATGGGGGGACTGTACACTGAGATGTGGGGGGACTGTACACTGAGATGTGGGGGGACTGTACATTGAGGTATGGGGGGACTGTACACTGAGATGTGGGGGGACTGTACATTGAGGTATGGGGGGGACCTTACACTGAGATGTGGGGGGACTGTACACTGAGGTATGAGGGGACTGTACACTGAGGTATGGGGGGACTGTACACTGAGGTATGGGGGGACTGTACACTGAGATGTGGGGGGACTGTACACTGAGATGTGGGGGGACTGTACACTGAGATGTGGGGGGACTGTACACTGAGATGTGGGGGGACTGTACACTGAGATGTGGGGGGACTGTACACTGAGATGTGGGGGGACTGTACACTGAGGTATAGGGGGACTGTACACTGAGGTATAGGGGGGACTGTACACTGAGGTATGGGGGGGGGACTGTACACTGAGGTGTGGGGGGAACTGTACACTGAGGTGTGTGGGGGGGGGACTGTACTAGGGTTGCCACCCGTCCGGGATTCACCCGGACAGTCCGGGTTTGTAATCCTGTGCCCGGGTACAAGCCTTTCTTAGACCCGGGCACAGGATTATTCATTCAAACTGCAGTGTGGTCCGACCGAGACTCCGATCGCATATTTAAGCTGTCACTCCGGGTGATCAGCTGAGCGCAGCGCTCCCGAGCCTCCCCCCCTCCCTCCTCCCTCCTCCCTCCTCCCTCCTCCCTCCTCCCTCCTCCCTCCTCCCTCCTCCCTCCTCCCTCCTCCCTCCCTCCTCCTCCATCCTCCCTCCCTCCTCCTCCATCCTCCTCCATCCTCCAGTGATGCCAGGCAGCGCTGTGTGTTCACTCACTGTTCAGGCTCCTCCTCTGCCTCCCAGTCCCTCCCTCCCTCTCTCTCTCTGATAAGGAACAGGAAGTGATGACATCAGAGAGAGAGGCAGAGGGAGCTCCGTGGGAGAAATCATTCTACTTCTCCTCTCCAGCCCAGCTCCAGCAGCCTGCCCATGTAGTGGCCAGCCAAGTGCCCACTGTGCCCTACATGCAGACAACCTGACCAAGACAGTCCTAACTCCTGAGTCCTGACACCTGTCCTAGTCTGTCACTCACTTCTAAAAAGGTATACATAGAAACTGTTACATACAATTACACAATTCAAATGTTTTATGTCCCCCCACTAAACTCTTTTTTTTGGCTTCTTATAATCCCTATACTGCGATATATGAATACATAATGTTATTAGTCATTTTGGTTTAGTAGATAATGAATAAAACAGACTTTTATAATATGTAAATTACCTGTCTACCAGCAGGTAGGGCGGTTACTTGCTGGTAGCAGCCGCATGCTCTTTTCATAATGACGCCCCCTCCTCATGTCGATTGACAGGGCCAGCGAACGCGATCGTTCTCTGGCTGGCCCTGTCTGGTATCAAGATCTCGCGCCTGCGCCGTAACGGTCTTCAGTTGGTGCAGGTGCACTGAGAGGAGGACACTCGCTCGGCCGCTCCATCCTCAGTGCGCCTGCGCCGGGTGTAGATGTGACGTCATCGGCGCAGGCGCATTGAGGATGGAGCGGCCGATCGAGTGTCCTCCTCTCAGTGCACCTGCACCAACTGAAGACCGTTACGGCGCAGGCGCGAGATCTTGATACCAGACAGGGCCAGCCAGAGAACGATCGCGTTCGCTGGCCCTGTCAATCGACATGAGGAGGGGGCGTCATTATGAAAAGAGCATGCGGCTGCTACCAGCAAGTAACCGCCCTACCTGCTGGTAGACAGGTAATTTACATATTATAAAAGTCTGTTTTATTCATTATCTACTAAACCAAAATGACTAATAACATTATGTATTCATATATCGCAGTATAGGGATTATAAGAAGCCAAAAAAAAGAGTTTAGTGGGGGGACAGAAGCCCATTAAACAGGTTTCTGAATCTGTCAATCATCAGAAAAAACGTTATGTTATGTAGCTGACTGAGGTTAGCGATGTGCTAATACTACATAACAGTATGTTTTATAACTCCCTGCCGCTGCCGCCGTTCTCTTAAAATAAAGACTTATAATATGCTAATGAGCCTATAGGTGCTATGAGGGCGTTCCTGCAGCACCTAGAGGCTCAGTCTATTCACCCTTTGTCAGTGGCACGCCCATGTCCAGTTGATTGACGTCCAAGTTCTCCTCTTCGTCCCGTAAATCCCGCGCCTGCAGCGAATACTAAAAGGGACAGCGCAGGCATGGGATCAGGGGCGTAACGATTGCGGTGCGACAGCGACCAGGGGTGGAGACGGGACATGGTTGGAGGCGGGACATGGGCGTGGCTGGAGGCGGGGCCTGGAAGGGGGCCCTCCCTCCCTTCTGTTCGGGTTTGGCTTGAAGAAAAGGTGGCAACCCTAGACTGTACATTGAGGTATGGGGGGACTGTACACTGAGATGTGGGGGGACTGTACATCGAGGTATGGGGGACTGTACATTGAGGTATGGGGGGACCTTACACTGAGATGTGGGGGGACTGTACACTGAGGTATGGGGGGGACTGTACACTAAGATGTGGGGGGACTGTACACTGAGATGTGGGGGGACTGTACACTAAGATGTGTTGGGGACTGTACACTAAGATGTGGGGGGGACTGTACACTAAGATGTGGGGGGGACTGTACACTAAGATGTGGGGGGGACTGTACACTAAGATGTGGGGGGACTGTACACTAAGATGTGGGGGGACTGTACACTAAGATGTGGGGGGACTGTACACTGAGGTATGGGGGGGGACTGTAAACTGAGATGTGGGGGGACTGTACATTGAGGTATGGGGGGACCTTACACTGAGATGTGGGGGGGGAACTGTACACTAAGATGTGGGGGGACTGTACACTAAGGTGTGGGTGTGAGTGGGACCAACTCACTGTGAACTGGCTATATACTTTTTCAGTTACATGTCCTACCTCAGGAGATGCGAGTCCATAGTGAGCACAAGGACCTTTCATGATGTCAGGAGCACGTGATCAGTCACATGAGTGGGCGGAGTCAGGGTTAGGGCTGTGCAGGAGACTGTGTTGCTGCTCATATTTGGTCACACAGGGGGCGGTGTTTGGTGATGGACAGGCCCGGCCCCCAATTGGAGCTGCACTGTATGTGAAGGGGCCTGGTCTGAAAAACGATGAGATAATTAGGAAACTTTGTGCCTCACGCTGCTGGGCGCCGGGCCCCTTGTCAGCCCGGGCCCCCAAGCAGCTGCTTCCCCTGTAGTTACGCCACTGCCACCTGCCGTGCTAAACACACGTTCAGATAATACACTGGCCTCAGGGCAGGCCAGCACCTCCAATGGCGTAAAGAGTAGAGATGAGCGAACTTCTGTTTTAAGTTCGGCATCTAAAGTTCGGGGGCGGGTTAGCGGAGAATCCCGATATGGATCCCGATATGGATTCCGACTTCCGTTGTGGTCCGTGGTAGCGGAATCAATAATCGGCCATTATTGATTCCGCTACCACGGACCACAACGGAAGTCGGAATCCATATCCGGATCCATATCGGGATTCTCCGCTAACCCGCCCCCGAACTTTAGACGCCGAACTTAAAACAGAAGTTCGCTCATCTCTAGTAAAGAGCAAGCTCAGGCTATGTGCCCAATTTGGAGACCCAGAAGTTGAAGGGGGGCAGACCCGTCATTCAGTTTGTGTAGGCGTGTGCACACATACTGCTCCACCATGTTGCTGAAATGGTGCCTCCTGCTAAAACGTTCCATATCAGCTGGTGGTGCTGGTTGTTGTGGCGTAATGACAAAGCTTTTCCACATTTCGGCCATGCTAACCCTGCCTTCTGAGGTGCTGCTGGTGCCCCAGCTGCGTTGGCGACCTCTTCCTTGTCCTCTGCCTTCGCCTTGTGCTTCCACTGTGCCCCTCGCTGTCAGGCGGGAATGCCACCAGCAGCGTGTCTGCCAGCGTGCGCTTGTACTCGCGCATGTTACGATCACGCTCCAGTGACGGAATCCAGCAGCGTGGCCACCTAGTAATCAGCACAAGTTAGAATGTGGGCAACTCGGCGGTCGTTGCGAAGACACTGCAGCATGTAATCGCTCATGTGTGCCAGGCTGCTCAGAGGCAACAAAAAGCTTTCCTCTGTGGGAGATGTATCGTCTGTGTCCTCTGTATCCCCCCAGCCACGCACCAGTGATGGCCATAAGCTGTTTTGGGTGCCACCCTGCTGTGAACACGGTTCCTCCTCCTCCATCTCCTCCTCATCACCCTTCACCTCATCATCCTCCAGAACTGTGCCCAGGCTGGACACTTCTGTACCTGGCGTTTGTGGGTGCAGGAACCCACCACCGGAGCCACTTGTGAATGACTGTCCGGAAACCCTATGAAATGATCCCTCTTCCTCCTCCTCCTCCTCCTGTGCCACATCCTCTTCCATCATCGCCAAGGAGACATATAAGTGGGATAGTAACGCTGAGAACGGCGTTATCAGCACTGGCCATGTTGGCGGAGTACTCGAAACAGCGCAACAAGGAACACAGGTCTCGCATGGAGGGCCAGTCATTGGTGGTGAAGTGGTGCTGTTCCGCAGAGCGACTCACCCGTGCGTGCTGCAGCTGAAACTCCACTATGGCCTGCTGCTGCTCGCACAGTCTGGCCAGCATGTCTTGTGGGCACGTCGCATATGAGGCGGTGAGCGGGAAGGCCAAAGTTAAGCTGCAGCGCTGACAGGCGAGCAGCAGCAGGGTGAGAACGCCGAAAGCGCGCACAGACGGCCCACACTTTCTGCAGCAGCTCTGACATATCGAGGTAACTTTTAAGGAACCTCTGCACTACCAAATTCAGCACATGCGCCAGGCAAGGGATGTGCTTCAAACCGGCTAGTCCCAGAGCTGCTACGAGATTTCGCCCATTATCGCACACCACCAGGCCGGGCTTGAGGCTCCCTGGCACCAACCACTCATCGGTCTGTTGTTTAAGGCCCGTCCACAGCTCCTGCGCAGTGTGAGGTTTGTCCCCCAAACAGATAAGTTTTAAAACTTACTGCTGTCGTTTACCCCGGGCTGTGCTGAAGTTGGTGGTGAAGGTGTTACGCTGACCGGATGAGGAGCCGGTAGAGGATGAGGAAGCAGAGAAGGAGGAGGAAGCAACAGGTGGCAAAGAGAAGCGCCCTGCAATCCTCGGTGGTGGAAGGACATATGCCAAACTGCTATCCGCCTCAGGCCCAGCCGCCACTGCATTTACCCAGTGTGCAGTTAGGGAGATATAACGTCCCTGACCGTGCTTACTGGTCCACGTATCCGTAGTTATGTGCCATATGCCCCAATAGTGCTCCACTCCCCCATAGTGCCCCCAAATAATGCCCCATAGTGCCGCTCTCCCCTATAGTGCCTCCCATAAAGTGCCAGAAAAAATGCCCCCTTAGTGCCACCAAATTCCATAGTGCCCCCCATAATGTTCCAATACAAAAGGCCCCTTTAGAACCCCTACTTCCCCATAGTGCCCCCAAATAATGCCCCTATAGTAACACCAGATGCCCCATAGTGCTGCTCTCCCCTATAGTGCCCCCCAGAATGTGCCAATAATTAAAAAAAAGCCACTTTAGAGACCCAAGATACCCCCATAGTGCTCCTCTCCCCATGGTGCCCCCCCATAATGTGCCAGTAAGAAATGCCCCCATAGTGCCAGCTCCTCCAATAGTGCCAGCTCCCCTCATAGTGTAAGGCCCCCCATAGTGCCAGCTCCCCACCATAGTGCCAGCCCCCCCATAGTGCCAGATACCCCCCAATAGTGCCAGATCCCCCCCAATAGTGCCAGATCCCCCCATAGTGTCAGCCCCCCCATAGTGCTAGCTCCCCCATAGTGCCAGCCCCCCTATAGTGCTAGCTCCCCCATAGTGCCAGCCCCCCTATAGTGCCAGCCCCCCCTATAGTGCAAGCCCCCCATAGTGCCAGATCCCCCCAATAGTGCCAGATCCCCCCAATAGTGCCAGATCTCCCCATAGTGTCAGCCCCCTTATAGTGCCAGCCCCCCATAGTGCTAGCTCCCCCATAGTGCCAGCCCCCCTATAGTGCCAGCCCCCCCATAGTGCCAGATCCCCCCATAGTGCTAGATCCCCCCCAATAGTGCCAGATCCCCCCCAATAGTGCCAGATCCCCCCCAATAGTGCCAGCCCCCCTATAGTGCAAGCCCCCCCTATAGTGCCAGATCCCCCCACATAGTGCTAGATCCCCCCCACATAGTGCCAGCTCCCCCCGCAAAGAAAAAAAAAAAAAAAACATACTTACCTCCATCAGCAGCGATGCAGGCCTCTTCCGGCCTGTGTCCCTGCTGTGTGCCGCCCGACTCAGGCGGTGCGCTGCCCGAGCCAGCCTCTGATAGGCTGCAGGCATTAGTGCCTGCGGCCTATCAGAAGAACAGGGGAGGGAAATGCCTCTCCCTGAGTCCCTCCCCTGCTCCACAGCACACAGCACCACCCCCGCCGCCGCCGCAATTATATCCAGGGCTGCGCCGCCTGTGGTGATCGGCGGTGTGGCCCTGAAGAATAAAAAATATTTAAAAAAATTGTTAAAGATGGGCGGCCCAGCGGCCATTTTTTTAGGGCGGCCTGGGGGGCAATTGCCTGCCTGCCCCCCGGCCCAGCCTGCCCCTGACTGTCACTCCAGAAGTGGATTAAGAGGCCGAGACTGCAGCAGAAGAGGAAGCAGGAGGAGCCAGAGACCTTTCTTGGTTTTTGAGGTTTCTACTCCACTGCAGCTCGTGCTTTGCACTTAGATGTGCAGCCAGTCAGTAGCGCAGGGGCAACACGTGAGGTGCACGGTGGACCGATGAGGGGCCAAATAATAACACACAGTTCATCAGTTTACTCACTGTTAGCAGAAGCCACAGTGTTGAGGTGGACAGCACGAAATCCTCCAGGGCACGCTCTATGGTAGGGAAGCATCAGCAAAGATGGTGGTTGAGGTGCCCTTGATGTTAGGGGTGCTTAGGGTGCTTGTTGCGGCTGAGTCCCTTGATGGTTTTTTTCGTGACGCCAGTACCGTTAATGGTGGTACAACCAATAGTGGTAATAATGAGGTAGACAGTGGTAAGATGCAACTCACAACTTTTACTTTTGGTGACTTTGGTTGCAGCAGTACAAAAATGCAGTTTCTTGATGGTACAGAGTTCATTCTGCAAATCCACTGTTTCTAGGCTTTTTAGTTTTTTAGTTTGGAGCAGTGGGTTAGGTGTACCTTGTTCCTATTGATGTGCTGGATCCTATTCCTTGTTCTTTTCCTGCAAGCTGAATATTTAGACAGGAAACCTCAACTGTCTCTCAGAAGTATGGTGTGGCTGCCAGAAGCTATAAATCCTCCACCATGCAAAGGTGTCTGTGGCCCTCAATAATGGCTCTTATCACCGATGATTCCTTCGAAAAGCTTGTTTCTTTTCCAGGGAGGCAAACTCTCTCCTACTGGTCAGGGATGCAAGTCTTAGTATCCCCTCCTAGCGAAGTTGGCTCCTCTCACTAATCTGTGTAATGAAGTCTTCACTCTACATCTTCTCCCACTAATCTGATCTGACTCCCTCAGATCTGCTCTCCTCTCTAACTACATTTTTACTCCACTCTATTTTGAACCTTTGTCCCAACTGTCTAACCTAGGTATATATATGACCTAAGTTTTATCCCCATCTAGTGGTGGAATGTATAAATTACACCTAATCTGCCTGTTTACAGGGATTTTGCAGATACATAAATACAAAATCATACATTACAACCTAATACTGTTGACAAGGTAAAAAGTGCTTTTAAGCAGTGCCCACACACACGGAGTGGGATGCTGCAGATGCCTGGTCATGTAGGTTGTGCTCAGGTTGAGAATGTTTTTGCCTCGCTTCAGGCTCTGATTGCACAGCGTGCAAACCACTCGTGTCTTGTCATCAGCACATTGTCAGAAGAACTGCCACACCAGGGAACTCCTTGGAGCTGGCTTTGGTGTGTTCGGTCCCTTGCTGCGTTGGGCAGTAGCAGGCGTACTGTCTAGGGGATGGCTTTTGTACCCTGCTCCCTCTTCTGCTGTGTTGGTGGCTCTGTGTAACCACCACCTCTTCCTCTGAACTACACAGGTCACTCACATGACCTTGATTTCATGTGGGGTCGAGGACCTCATCGTCCTCCACATCATCTTCCAACCAGTCTTCACCCCTGTCCTCCTTGTCGGTATGCACACTTTCGAAAGCTACAGCACTTGACACCTGTGTTTTGTCATCATCCGAGACGTGCTGCGGTGGTCCTCCCATGTATTAATCTTGAAACATAAGTGGTTGGGCATCGTTGCACTCAATCTCTTCCACTTCTGGGGCAGGGCTATGTGGATGGCCCTGGGAAACCATGCTAGCAGAGTCATCAAAAAGCAGAAGAGAGTGCTTGGCTGATTTGCAAGGGGGTGAGGTGAAAGACTGATGGACATCGACTGCAGGTGCTAACTCTGATCTTTCAGCAGGAGACTGGGTGGGAGACAATGTGAAGGAAATGGAGGCACTGTCAGCAACCCAATCTACTATCGCCTGTACCTGTTCTGGCCTCACCATTCGTAGAGCCGCATTAGGCCTGACCAAATACCGCTGAAGGTTCTGTCGCCTACTCGCATGTGAGGAAGGTGTTTCACTTGTGCATGTAGCTGGCACAGATCGACCACGTCCTCTCCCTGCAACAGGAGCTCGACCAGCAGCACCACAATGGGGCCACATCCCTTATTCAACGCTCTCCTCATTCTCCGCAAAATTTGGATCTTGCCCAAAATGGGTGTTTTTTTAATAACAGAATAGAACACCAGTATCTAACGCGTGTATTTCACACTGACAGATGCAGCAAAGGTTGCAAAGTTAGTATTTTGCCAAAAATTGGTGTTTTTTTAAACCCAGAAGATTATTGAAGTATTTCAAGCTTGTCTTTCACACTGACAAATGCTGCAAAGGCACCAGAAGTAGGGTATTGCAAAAAATGGGTGTTTTTTTAAGCCCAGAATATTATTGCAGTATTTCAAGCTTGTATCTCACATTGACAGATGCAGCCAAGGCTGCAAATTTAGTATTTTGCCCAAAATAGGTGTTTTTTTTTAAACCCAGAATATTATTGCTGTATTTCAAGCTTAAATTGCACACTGACAAATGCTGCATAGGCCCCAGATGGAGGGTATTGCCAAAAAGGGTGCTTTTTTAAATCATTAGTAGGCATGGCTGTGATGGCTTCTAAGAGCACACAAGTTAAACGTTTGTTGATTGGCTGCTCTGCAGCCTTTCAAAAAGCGCCATTAACTCGCCGAACACTGAACACTAACCCAAACTTTTACTGAAAAGTTTGGGTCCGGGGTCCAAAAATGCTAAAGTTCGGTACGAACCCGAACTTTACAGTTCGGGTTCGCTCAACCCTACTTACAAAGAAATGTGCTTTGTGACAAAGTAATTAGTCACAAAGCCAATTATTTGGTAAATTTTTCAATACTTCGCTAATCACCAATTAGATTATGTTAGCCAAACTCACCTGTTTTGGCAAGATTTCCCAGTGTAGGGGGTGTCATGACTTTGCCCTGACAGCAGATGTCGGGAGAGAGAAGAGTCAGGCTGTTGGATTTCAGTTTGCTGTGCGGGGAGATAAGCTGCCTCCAGAGGTGTGGCAGCGACTTACATCCCATCTCACTATTGAGTACACATACATTCTCAGCCGAGCCAAGTATACATGTATATGGAGGGCCAGAAGGGATACCTGTTGGCTGAATAAGCCATCTGGTGTCAACTATCTAAAGTATATGGTCAGCTAAAATTCCAAACTCTCGAGTCTTTTACAATAGTCGTCTTATGTGCCTGAGGAACCTTTGGACTACCCTACAGCTTGGACCCAAGCTACGACTGAATCCTAGTCAAGTGCCAAATTTATCTGCCACTCAAGCAGGTCTTCAGTCTGATCCATTACATCTAGAGTAGACAGCCCTACTGTTTTTTTGGGTAGATGTCACCTACTGCCCATCCCCTACGCAGTCCATTTGCGGGATCTCCGTAGGACATCCACAGCCTGAAATTCTCCGAGCAGAAAAACTCCAGCTATCTCTGCCTACAAAGCAACTTGCAGCATCCATTCTACTCTTCCTCTTTTCATTTTCAGCAAACACTGATATTTTGCTAGGATAATATTTGATTACATGCCGCAAACCCTTAACACGCCATATGGTGCCTGCGCCACCAGCGAAAACGCCTGGACTCGGCACGTAGGCAGAAAAGCAAAATAGTAAACACGCAAGTCATTAGCAAGCGGGACGCCAACGTGCAAGTCTTTCACTTTTCCAGTGGGATGGTTACAGTGATTCCTTTATTGGGCTTCCATGAATTCGGCTTCAGTCGGGGCAGGTTAGGGCTTGGCATGGCCCAGATATTAGGAGCTGAGAAAACAGAAGCGCAAAGGGAGAGTCAAATAAACAGCTTAATGATGGAAACACAATGTACAAACTGTGTGTTTAAGAACCCCTAAGAAAATAAACAAAATTATGCAAAATGTGATCCAGCGCATGAGCTTAAAAGAGACCACAGGGAGCAGCTCTGCACAACCTAATCTAATTCTCTCCATGTCGGGGCTGCAGGAACAGGGCTGACTGAATAAAGGGCTGTATATTTTTTTTTTTTCGGGTTTCTGACTGCCCTTTTGCAAATTGTCGCTCCCTTGCTTGTTAGCCGATGAGACGCCCAAGTGAGCCACGAGAAAACCACAGGAAGATAATCACACAAGAAGTAGACTGTGCTAACACACGGGACTCTATCTGCTGCACACACTGCGCACTGGCTAGCTAAATACCAAACCACATATCCTATACAGGGGTCCTTATCCCGAATAATGCAACCGTGCCCAAATCACACAAAGGCTTGCACTGTTCTAGTCCGGGTTCCTTATTTTATTGGCGTGCTCGCTCATGTTTTACAACTAATAACTAATAACTAAGAGCCGCAGTGCGCAGAGATGCTGTATCTTGTCATGAACATCTGACTTAGGGCTCATGCACACGAACGTATTTTCTTTCCGTGTCCGTTCTGTTTTTTTTTTTTTTTTGCGGACAGTATGCGGAACGATTCATTTCAATGGGTCCGCAAAAAAAATTGAAGTTACTGTTGTGCATTTCGTTTCCATAGGTCCGTATGTCCATTCCATAAAAAAATAGAACATGTCTTATTATTGTCCGCATTACGGACGAGGATAGGACTGTTCTATTAGGGGCCAGCTGTTCCGGTTCCACAAAATACAGAATGCACACGGATGTCATCTGTATATTTGTGATCCGTTTTTTGTGGACCGCCAACTACATACGATCATGTGCATGAGCCCTTGGGGCTCATGTACACAAACGGATTTTCTTTCCGTGTCCGTTCCGTTTTTTTTTTTTGCAGACCATATGCTGAACTATTAATTTCAATGGGTTTGCAAAAAAAACTGAAGTTACTCCGTGTGCATTCCTTTGCCGTATGTCCGTATTTCCGTTCCGCAAAAAAATAGAACATGTCCTATTATTGTCCACATTACGGACAAGGACAGTGCAGTTCTATTAAGGGCCAGCTGTTCCGTTCCACAAAATGCAGAATGCACATGGACGTCATCCGTATTTTATGCCGATCCGTGTTTTGCGAAATGCAAAATACATACAGTCGTGTGCATAAGCCCTTTAAGAGGTGTTCCCTCATGGCATATCGCTAGAATACTCCATAAATTCTTGTTGGCTGCAGGTCTCACCTTGGGAACCTGTTCCTATCTCCAAAATTGGGCCTCAAAGTGAAGGGAGAACGGTGCATGCATGAATGGCCACCCTCCATTGGGCTTACTCAGCTCCCTCCTGACCGCTGCACAGCATGCACACAAAACTCTCCCATAGAAGTCAATGGGATCAGCCCTTGTCCGTTTTGTCTATGGCCCATGTAGCTGCTCTTAAAAGACAGGGAGTCTTAACGTATTATAGGCCTACTAGTGGCCTGTATGAAAACTGCAGGGATATTGCCATTTTTCTAAATATAGATAGTGACATGAAAAAATAAAAAAATATATAAAAACTGACCAAAAATTTTCAGTGCACAAATCGGCAAGGATTATGTTCCATGTGCATTGGGAATTCGTGAGTATAGAAAAAATTATTCTGTGCATCTGCGGAGATGTCACACTGGCACGATAAGGGGTCTGAACGTTGAGATCATTAATAATTGGTAGATTCAAAGGTCTTTTTTAGCCTAATGTGGCCCTATTAGCCAATAGTGTCTCTCCTAAAATGCTACCTGCCAGAAGGGGGCAGAATAGGAAATTGCAGAACTGGGCAAAAGGCCATTCATTTAGTCATCCGTGGGCCCAGAATCCCCACCAATCCTACTTGCTGATATATTGATATTACAGTCCACATTTACTGTAAGGAGCAAAAAAAATTGATTTGCCCAAATTTTGGTTTGGTACAGGTCAAAGTAAGGTTCTGCATCACTCTCCTGACATGTCTGTTTTATTAATGATTTGCATCCCCCATGTACTAATACTTCTGGAACATCTATTTATTTCACTCTATTATTTGCCATCCCTTTATTATTCCTGCAAGAAGTTATGAATGAATTGCTAGCAGTTTGCAATGAAGGTCCAGCTTGGGGTTACCAGTTGGGGATGTGTCCCTGCACAGTCTTATACTGTCCAATCAGTGTTGTCAGTGTCAGACTGTGCACGGACACGGTCCCAACTGGTAACACCCAGCTGGACCTTCATTGCAAACTGCTAGCAATTCATTTATAACTTCTAAAAGGAATAATAAAGGGATGGCACATAATAGAGTGATATGAATAGATGCTCCAGAACTGTTATCTCATGGGGGTTGCAAGTAGTTACTAAAACAGACATGTCAGGAGAGGTGACAGGTCCTCATTAAAGGTAATCTGAGTCTGGCAGTAATTTTCAGCATGCAAAACTGCTGACAGCATTAGATGGGGACCAGGAAGAGCAGGGCAAACGTACCCTTTGTGAAGCTTTTCTCATCAGGAGTAGTGTGATTGTGAACTTTTATTCTGCTCTCTTAAAGGGAACCTGTCATCAACTTTATACTGCCGTTAGTATGAGCAACATAAAGTTGATGACAGGTTCCCTTTAAATTCCCAGGAGGCGGAGCTTCACTGTGAAGTGGTCTCTTCATTGAGCAGCTTCACAGGCCCCCCCGCCCCTCCCCACAGCTGTACCATCCAACCAGGAGAGCACTACAGCCACCCCTCAAGCAGAGGAAGGGGCTATGAAACAGTTCAATGCAGAGAGCACTTCACAGTAAGGTTCTGTCTACTTGGCACTGGAGAGAGCAGAATATTGCAGAATAAAAGTTTATAATCACTCTATTCCTGCTGAGAAAATCTCCACAAAAGTTGTGTTTGTCATGCTATCCCATCCCTTAGTGCTGTCACAAGTTTCACATGATCATAAATAAAGATGAGCAAACTTTTTAAAAAAATAGATTCAGCCGGTTTGACAATTCTTTTTAAACAATTCGCTTTGTTCCGAATTTATTTGCGGCGAATCACCATAAAAACGGCTATTTCCTGGCTGCAGAGAGCCTATATAGTGGTGTAGCACACGCATAGGGAGTCTGTAGTGAAGTCATACTGTGAGTCAGTATGACATGCAGATGCACACTTCACTTATTTAGGCAGTCACTGGGCCAAAACTGACCAAATAACTCAAATATGAACTTAGGTCAATGTTAGCGCCAAGAAGAAATGCACTCCTCCAGCGGCTTAACAAAAAACTGCAACACTGCCGAGTAGGTGATTTTACACCCAACACTATGCACTGACTGACTGCTACTGCCACTGCCTCCATGAACCCGTGCATCACTACTTCCCCGGCAGGTAGGCTCCTGCAAAGCGGATGTTCTACCCTGGGCACGTTTGGCTACCGACCTCCTGACACCCTGCTGACTCCCGACCACCCTAGCGACTTGCTGGCTCCACTGCTGCCTCATGGGCAAGCTGCCACCCTCTTCTCCTGATGATGATGAAGCCCTTTTGTCACCCAGCTCCCAAGTGCGATCAGCTACATCAGGGATGTCAAACTCGTGGCCCTCCAGCTGTTGCAAAACTACAACTCCCATCATGCCTGGGCATACTACAGCTATCAGGGAATGATGGGAGTTGTAGTTTTGCAACATCTGGAGGGCCATGAGTTTGACATCCATGAGCTACATCATCATCATCGAGTACTGTCTGCACATCACTGATGTCCTCCTCAACTGTATCTGGGTCAGGAGTCTGACCGCTCACAACACCAGCTCCTGCGCCACTCTCCTCATCACTACTTGCCTGCCTACCGGAGGAAGCGGCGGATGTCTCCTCCAGATCTTGACTAGGCAGTAGCTGCTAACTGTCCTCTAGTAGCTTGTCCTCACTGAAAAGTGGAGACGAGCCTATGGCATATAATACTTCTCGTGGTGAGGGAACTGAAAATGACAGAGGAAGGTTCAAGACAGGTGGGGACACAGGGCCTGCTCCCAGGCCATGCCAACTAAGCTTCGTGCCAGAGGAACCCACTGACTCTTGGCTGGGGTTGTCTGATGTCACTTGGGACGAAGTGCATGACCGAGTGAAGAACTGCTCGGATGCTGGTCAACACATGACCACTAGATGACATCGGGAGCAAGGGCCTCTGCTGCCACGCCCCTTTACTCTGCTGCGACCTCTGCCTATGCCAAAAACATTTAGGCCTCTGCCACTCCCCTGTGCAGAGCCTGGCACTACTCTGTCTGAAATGCTGTTAGATCAAATAAATAATCAAAAAGGAAATTAAAACACCACAAAAAACAGCAATTTTGTCACTTCAGCAACAGCTAGAAATACTTTTTTTTTTAACCACTAATACACGCCAAAAAGTGCTTTATTAGAACATATAACTGCACCACTGATCGTCAAAAATATTTTTTACTTTTTCTACTAATACACGCCACCAAAGACTTTAGAACAGATAACCGCACGGCTGAAAGGCAAATATATTTTTTCTTTTTCCACTAATACATGCCGCAAAAGGCTTTAGAACAGATAACTGCACCGCTGACCAGCAAATATATTTTTCTTTTTCTACTAATACACGCCACAAAAGGCTTTAGAACATATAACTGCACCGCTGAATGGCAGATATATTTTTCTTTTGCCACTATTACATGGCAAAAGGGGCTTTAGAACATATAACTGCACCGCTGAACTGCAAATATATATTTTCTTTTGCCACAAATACATGCCATAAAAATCTTCAGAACATATAACTGCATCGCTGAATGGCAAATATATTTTACTTTTGCCACTAATACATGCCACAAAAGGCTTAAGAACATATAACTGCACCACTGAACGGCAAATATATTTTATCTTTTTCTACTAATACACGCCACAAAAGGCTTTAGAACATATGCCTGCACCGCTGAATGGCAAATATATTTTTCTTTAGCAACTATTACACGGCAAAAGGGGCTATAGAACATATAACTGCACCGCTGAACGGCAAATATATTTTTTCTTTTTCCACTAATACTTGCCACAAAAGGCTTTAGAACATATAACTGCACCGCTGAACGGCAAATATATTTTTATTTTGCCACTATTACATGGCAAAAAGAGCTTTAGAACATGTAACTGCACCGCTGAACGGCAAATATATATTTTTTTTGCCAATAATACATGCCACAAAATGCTTTAGAACATATAACTGCACCACCGAACGGCAAATATATTTTACTTTTGCCACTAATACACTCCACAAAAGGCTTTAGGACATATAACTGCACCGCTGAATGGCAAATCTATTTTTTTCTTTTTCCACTAATACACCCCACAAAAGGTTTTAGAACAGATAACTGCTCCCCTGTTATACATGACAAAAAGGGCTGTATTTTCACACTTCACCACACAAATAAGCCCTTTTTTCCCACTAATACAAGCCAAAAAATACTTTAGAACACATAACTGCACCGCACAAAGGCTAATAAGACGTAGATATATTTCCTTGTATAAACCCTGTTAATGCCTGTATCAAACAGCACTTGCACCCCAATAAGAACAGTTTGCTGGAATTACAGAGCTGTATAATTGCAATTTGGATCCCCAGTCAGTGCAGCAAGGTGTAATAGGAATGTTCCTATTACTCAGGCTGTAACCTCCCCTAGTGAACCCTGTTCAACATAAATGCTGTGGAATGATTCCTCCCTATCCTTTCCCTGCACCTTGAATAATCTTGCCCTGCACTTGTAAATTTTTTTTTAGCACAATGAAGTTTTTTCTAACACTGTCCCTAGCGCCTGATGACGTCTCTCCCTGCACAAAGTACACTGGTAAAGAATTTAAGATGGCTAACGCTATTTATAGGGCTGTGACATCACATGGCTGCTGATTGGCTGCATGCATGGCATTATGGGTGATCCCGCCTTCCCAGAATTCCTTTCTCCATGTCCTCACACGTGCAGCAGCCATTTTAGGAAATAATTTGATTCGTTACCATGAAAATCGGTGCAAATCAATTTTTTTTAAAAATTAGGATCGAATTTCACTTCGTCAGCTTCGATTCGCTCATCTCTACTCACTAACTATTGTTGGACAAATCGAAGGCAAATGAACTGACTTCGATACGAATTTCAGGAACGATTTGATTTGCTGCAAGCCGAATTTCCTTGCTCTTCATGTTAATGAATCTATTTTTCCCCGTTATTGCACCCACTACATACAAAGGAAAGCATTTCATGAAGTTATTTGTCAAGAATCTAATTTCTATGTAAAATTCATCAAAACAGTCTAATCGAATCCCCCCCCCCCCCCCCGCCAATTTTTTTAAAAATTGGCATGCAAAAAAATAAAATAAAACATTTGCATCTGTTTCTCCACCAGAATTCTTGCAGATATGGAGGGATGAATTCCCCCTTTCACCTTCCGTTGACAGTTTTTGTCCACTTCCATCTGACTTTTCAAAAGCTTTACACAAATAAAAGGGCGGTAAGCGCATTCATCCCGTGTAAAGGTACTTTCACACTAGCGTTTTTCTTTTCCGGCATTGAGTTCTGTCCTAGGGGCTCTATACCAGAAAAGAACTAATCAGTTTTATTCCCATGCATTCTGAATGGAGAGAAATCTGTTCAGGATGTCTTCAGTTCATTCTTTTTGACTGATCAGGACAGAGATAAAACCGCAGCATGCTACGGTTTTATCTCCGGCCAAAAACACTGAACACTTGCCTGAATGCCAGATCAGTTTTTCCGGATGACACCGGAAAGACAGATCCGGTATTGCAATGCATTTTTCTGACTGATCAGGCATTTTTTAGACTGATCAGGATCCTGCTGACGGAACTGCTTGTCGGATCACTCTACCGCAAGTGTGAAAGTATCCTAATGCCGCACATTCTTTGTCCGCGCTGACACAATTCAGACGTCCACTTACGTTAGAGCAGCAAACAAAATTCTCATCTCAGTTTTTTTTACTATATTTGCTCTTTTACAAAAAAAAAGTTTGCCGGAATTTGGAGGAGCCGATATTCCACTGATGGAATGACAATGTTCCTGGCGATCCAGAATCGGTGCTCCATCTGGAATAAGTGATAAGGGTTCGATAAGTGTTTCCTATAATATTCCTTTAATCCAGAATAGAACAGCCATAGGTAATGCACATTCCTGAGGAGTAAAACTGTACATAGATGAAGATGCAGCAGTATTTTATCCTTCGGTGTGCTGATAACCTTGAACATCATGAAATGGGCTAAAAGGGCTATTAGACTGCACGATAATCTGAACAAAGTGAGCAAGTTTGACAGCTGATGGGCATCTTTCATTGAGCACTGTAATACCACCCTAAGCCAAAAACACAGGCTAGACTGGGTTCCAGAGTCTGAGGAGTGTTTGCCTCATAACCCCTGCAAGGAGATATGGACTGAAGGATTCTCTGATTGCAGTCCCTAGAATAGTCACAATTTGCAGTCATCATGCTGATGGAGCAATGGTATGATTAAGGAGCATAAACAAGGGTCTTCACTAGGTCAAGACAGGAGAATTGCCAGAAACTGAGCTGTTATGGAAGCGGATTTGAATCCGGTGTGCCTCTGAAATTATGTGGCTTAGGGCTACTACTAAGGGCGTTATCTAAGTGGCCCTCCGGTCTTCACTCTTTAGCACCTGTACAGTGATCATGCTGCAGGGGAACCACCAGGCTGCTACCTTGTGGAGTAGTCTCTGTTCAAGTGACTGCTGATTCACGGGGGGGTCAGGGACACTGGTGAAGCGCACCAAGGGAGCAGGTAAAACCATAGTCAGGAACATGCCGAGGTCAGGGCAAGAAGCTCTTGTGCAATCCAATAAACAATCCAAGAGTCAGAGCAGGAAGCACCGGGTCAATACAAGGAACAAGTAGAGGTCAGGTCAGGCCGCAAAGAGTCAAATTGAGTTAATTGGCAGGGGTTCGTAAACAGGCAAACAAACAGAAGAATGATGCACCTTCGCAACTAGAACCTATTGCTCAGGCACCCTCCTACAGGGGAGGATGCCTTAAAGGGGATATCCCATGATTAATGTAAAAAATGAAAACCAGACATAGAGAACTGGACAATCTCTTTCTAACAAAGATGGAACCAGCCCTGTATCTCTCATGGACCCAGAGATTTCCCCATTCATTCCTCTGCTAGATTTATATCAAGCTGGCAGCTGAAGGGGAGTGGACAACCCCTTTAAATTCCCTAGGGAGGCTAGCCATAGGCTGCACAGATTAGGCCATAGGCACGCTGGCCCTTTAAGAGCTGGAGGAATAAGGCAGAGACAAGCAATGCAGGGGAAGAGCAGGCCCCAGACTAGCATGGAGCAGATAGAATAATAAGAAACTGACAGGCACGGATTGCCAAAGCTCAGGAGTGAGGAATCAGGTTAAGCACTCCATTGACCATGCCCGCTGGGAATAGGGAGACGGCAGCGGCCACAGACCACTAGTGTCACAGGAGCAATGAGTCAGAGCTACAAACAGAGCTGGTACCATATAGCCAATTGTAGGGACGAGACAGGAGTGAGGTCAGGAAAAAAGTCAGGATCAGGACCAACAAAGAAAACTATAGCAGTGCACATGAACGAGAGCCAAGAAAAAATTAACCTTAAAAAGTAGCCAAGGTATGCTACTATGATGTCTCAGTCCAGGCCTGATTACATCTTCAGATGCCAGTTGCCTTTTCAACTAGAAGCTGTAGAGGATGCAGGAAAGCTGAACCACAACATAAAGCAGCAAGGCTGCGGTGAAGACCAGGAGTAGGGAAGAAGAAAGCATCCAGTTGATAGGTGCAATGGTCTCCTGGAACTGAAGGAACCAAGTTAAATTAAGATAATGTACTGTCTTATTTGGAATGTTGACCCATTAAGAGGGGATTCCCTTTTGTCAAGGGTTTGACTGACCACAAAATAAATAAAACAATGGACCCCATCACCCCAGGCCATTTCTACAGTGTGCAAGGTGATGAGTTTTACAGATGTGTGAATGACTTCATAAAGATCTATAGGAGGTAGAGGAACAGATGAGCATGCCCACTATCGCACGTGAATAGTTAATATTGATGATACTGTATATGAAATGATTCTGCTACACATCCCACGATGAAACAATTTGAAATGATCCCGTTGGTTGTTAATAAACCTTGAGCGTTTGCCTAGATGTATCCATCATAAACAGTGTCCTACAGCCTGCATTTCTCTCTCATTTTTCGTTCCCGCACCAGTTTCAGAAACCTAATCATTTTTCTTTTAGCATATTTATATTTGTGGCTGTGTTTTTCTCTGGTTACTAATAAACATGCCAGGCAACCCAAACCACATGAGGTTTTTTTCCTTTTTGTTTCTATGCTTTACTGTCCAGATGTTTCTGGCATAAAGGATGGAACCCATTGTTGAGCATGACAGACTCGTACATCTATTAGTGGACTCTGTTAGCCCTTTCCAGGAGATGCAAGCTGCACACCTGAATGGTTTTGTCCTCTAACAAGAAAAAAGGATTGACTCCTCGGACGGCAGAAAAAATTATTTTGGCTGGCCTATGCTAACCACACTATTTGTCAGCTAATAAAGCTTGGTTTTCTTTACAGAGCCTTCAGAATTTCAGCATATTTCACTTTCTTACCGAGAATGATGCACTGCAGACCGGGCCATAAAGTTAATCTGCTCTTCTACAAACGTCAACCACCTGACCATTTAAGAAAGAGAAGTGGTCTTTTAGAAGTTTCTTATATTTAATGAACATACCATGAATTTTTTTTTATCCATTAAGGTTGTTTTTGTTTTTATAAACTTGTTAGGCATCCTTAGATTTTGTCATAAACGGTGGTAGAAAGATGGGGTCTTCTAGATGCCTTCTGGATCTCTTCCTCCAGCAGAATATTCCACTGTGTCAACGTTCGTTGGGCCGCTCTTGTGTCTCTGCCCTAACACCATTTGTTGTCAATAAACCAAGTGCGACATAGCATTGCCGCCTCTTCGCAACACAATACTCTTCGCTGACAAATTCCTAGTACTATTCCATTTCCCACCCCTCCTTCATAGAGTGCGGCCAACTTTACACTGGCTCAAAAATATTAGAAGATGACAACATAAGTGAAGAAAAAAAAAAGTGGGGACCTCCGTTATGCCTGGTAAAGAATCATTGTGGTAGCATTTATACCAAGCTGATCCCTTAACCTTATAGTGGGTTAAACATGTGCAGTACCCCAGAACAGGGTCACTGCAAAGGGTTAACTGATGTCATGTTATATTGCTAAATTAAATGCTGTGATATGTTGTATTGTGCACCTAGTGGCACTGTGTGGACAATTTAGGGTTAAACCTATGTTTTTAGGTTGAGTTGCTGGGGAGGTAAACGCTGGGTCTGCTCCCAGGGGAGTCTAGTCTAAGCAGAGGAAGACATGTGTGAGCAAGCTCAACTGATCTAGGCCTCAAGTCCCAGAGAACCACCATCTCTGAGACTTCTGCAGCTAAAGCACATCTGCTACACCAGACTACTCCAGATCAGAATACTCCAGAGAGAAAAGGAAGTTAGAAGGTCCAGAATCTACAAGGCGTGCATTGGAGTCAGTCAGCAAGGTATTGTGCACGTTTATGGCAGAGAGATCTTACTGCAGTAAGAGGGAACTGCGCTAAAACACCCCCCCCCCCCCCACACACACACACACACACACACACTTTGAGATGGCAAGCCACATCTTAAATCTACTCCCCTCAGCCCAAGAATTGCAGAAGCATGTCTGTGGTTCTCATGAGAGAATTTAAAGAGGGAGAGAAGGAGCACTACAACCTCCATGCCTGCACACTGCCATTGGGAAAAGATGGTATGTTTTGGAACTGTGCCTTGTTGGACGTACTATTACTCCTATTCTGCACTTATTTATTGATATTGACTGGCCTGGATACTGATTCCTCACCCATCCGCTGACCACTTCATCCTCACTTCTGCCTTGCACCCTGCCAAAACCCCTAACCTCAAGGGAAGCCCAGTTAACACAAGGCAGGAGCCCCAATACCAGGGTTTGCCCTGAGCAAAGGAAGGGTGTGCCCTCCAGTCACTGCACAGCCCCAGGGAGAGCCATAGGAGAGCACTATTGTGAACTATGAGCCGGGGAGGACTTGGAACTTAATCCCTTAGGGACCGGGCTCATTTTGACCTTAAGGACCAGGCCATTTTTTGCAAATCTGACCAGTGTCACTAAATGTGGTGATAACTTTAAAACGCTTTAACTTATCCAGGCCATTCTGAGATAGTTTTTATGTCACATATTGTACTTCATGACACTGTTAAAATGAAGTCAAAAAAATAATTTTTATTTATAAAAAAATACCAAATTTACCAAAAATTGGGAAAAATTTGCAAATTTCCAAGTTTCAATTTCTCTACTTCTATAATACATAGTAATACCTACAAAAATAGTTATTACTTTACATTTTCCACATGTCTACTTCATGTTTGGATCATTTTGGGAATGACATTTTATTTTTTGGGGATGTTACAAGGCTTAGAAGTTTAGAAGCAAATCCTGAAATCTTTCAGAAATTTTCAAAAACCCACTTTTTAAGGACCAGTTCAGGACCAGTTCAGGTCTGAAGTCACTTTGTGAGGCTTACATAGTAGAAACCACCCAAAATAAAGCAGGTTATTACGGATGCAGCAATATCTAATATGTATACTTTTTTAAATTTACTTAAGTTTTACTCAATAACAGCTTTTTCAAAACAAAAAAAATGTTTTAGTGTCTCCATATTCTGAGCCATAGTTTTTTATTTTTTGGGCGATTGTCTTAGTAGGGGCTTATTTTTTGCGGGATGAGGTGACGGTTAGATTGGTACTATTTTGGTGGACATACGCTTTTTTGATCGCTTGCTGTTGTACTTTTAGTAATGTAAGGTGACAAAAAAATGGTTTATTTAGCAGTTTTTTTTTTTTTTTTTTACGGTGTTCATCTGAGGGGTGAGGTCATGTGATATGTTTATAGAGCCGGTCGATACGGATAATATTTTTTACCAATTTGTTTTTACTATATTTGGGGGAAATTATGTTTTAGTTTTTTTTTTTACTTGAAACTTTAAATTTTTTGGGGGGGAAACTTTATTTTTTATACTTTTTTTTCACTTTTTTTGTCCTATTTTGGGACTTCAACTTTTGGGGGTCTGATCCCCTTTACAATGCATTCCAATACTTCTGTATTGGAATGCATTGGCTGTATGAGTAATACAGTGTGTATTACTCATACAGCTTCCTGCCTGTGAGATCCAGGGGGCTGGATCTCACAGGCTAGTCATCGGAAGGCAGCGCCGATGCCTCAGGAAGGCATTGCGCTGCCTTCCACGCCATCGGGTCCCCATTACAATAACACGGGGACCCGATGGCACCGCCGATCCCTGCCAGAACGACCCATATACGCTGCAAACCACAGGTCTGAATTGACCTGCGGTTTGCGGCGATCGCCAATACGGGGGGGTCACAGGACCCCCCTGCGCATTATCCCAGGGTGCCTGCTGATTGATTTCAGCAGGCACCCAGTTCCGATCACCGCCTGCCGCTCGGCAGAGATCGGAACTACACATGACGTACCGGTACGTCATGTGTCCTTAAGTACCAGGACATTATGACGTACCAGTACGTCATATGTCCCCAACAGGTTAAAGTGGCCCTGGAAAAAAACTAAAAGTGGCCCCATATTGTAGGCGGGTCAAAACTGACAGGAGGTGGGTCAACAAAAAGGTACGAGTAGCAATTGAAGTAGGCGGGACCAGCAATACCATATTGCAGAACCAAATACCAGCTCAGCAGAACCAAATACCATAGTGCAGCAGAAAATACAGTTTCATTATAAAATGGTATCATCGTCCTGAGGAAGGTGATACAGTTTAATTTACGAGGGCCCCTGCGACCACCGGTCAGGTCCATAAGTGCCTGATGTTTCTATATTAATTACTGCTGAGAGCATCAGATCTTTATATACTTGGCTGGAGGCCATAAGAAGGACTTGGGTGGCACCCTGAGCATCAGCCCGCTGAGAAATTTCTATGTAGGGTCTATGGCCAGTCTACCACTGACTGTGAGTACTATCAGCAGTAGTTTTAATATAGTGTACAGTGGACCTAATATGACTCTCTGGCCAGTTGCATGTTGGTGCCAGGCTGTTGATTGACCCTTTATAGCACCCCACCAGGCATATGCAGTGACTGCAGGCTTCTACTTGTGGACTTTATTGACTTGTCGTGAAGTCAGATTGACTGGCAGGCATATTCAGTTTCCCTTGTTTTTGTAATTCATGTTGGACACTATGTACCAATTCAGATGTTACCATAAAATCTAATTTACGGTGGTGTTTTCCAAGTTCTCCATAATCACATTAATACTTTATCTGTTTACTCATCGTACTTCAACTTTCATTACTACGGGTTGTTTTTGCCCCCGACCGGTCCAGTGTATAAGGTGACAGTAAGGTAGGGAGGGGTGGGAGCAGGGGAAATTAAATTACAGCAGAATTAGCGCCTGGCTGTTCCTGGACGCAGAGGTCAGGAGAGTCATGTCTGGTTGAATGGATTATTTAGACGTGGAATATGGGTGGGATCGGTTTTCAGAAATAATATTGGGGAACAAGAAATAAAAGTTGACCTATGAATGTCAACAAATAGTCTTGTTCCTCTCGGTTATGCATTCCTGGCGACATCACCTATGGCTTCACGGTTTTGGGTGAAGAGGATACACTAAATATTTTCAACAAAAGAGAGTATGGAATATCTGAGCTTTGCACAAAGTTCATGGTCCACAGCAAAAAAAGTCATAAAAGTAGCACAGTTCGCCCATGAGAAAGAAAAGTGCTGCTAATAGAGTTTTACTAGTGACTATTATTGTAAAGGGCTAAAGAGGAAAGCACCACCTGGTTCTGTTAAATAATGTATATCATGCAGGGGTTGGGGGGGGGGGGGGTCAGGTTGGGCTACCATAGCCTTCTAGGTATGTTTTCACTAACCCACTGCCCTAGCCCACCAGGGATGTTACCATGAACTCACTTACTGCCTTTACCCACCAAAAGTATTACCATGAAATGTTTTACTACTCTAGGTCCCCATGGATATTATCATAAACCCCTACACTGATCTAGCCCACTAGGAATATTATCAATAGCTTTTTTGCTGTTCTAGACCACCAAAGATATTATGGTTAGCCTGTTTACTGCCCCTGCCCACCAGGGATGCTATCATGAACTGATTAACTGCCCTACATCACCAGAAATATTATCATTAACCTTTTTACTGCTCTGGACCATGATTTTATGATGAACCCCTTCACTGTCCAGGACCACCTGGAATGTTTTCAATAAGGCTCAGTTCACCTCTGCTCTGGAGCACATGCAGCAATAATTTTCACAGGAAAATAACAGACAAAAGGACCCATCCCATTATAAGTCAATGGGGTGTCAGGCACGGTTGGTGTCCATTACGTGACAAATGCACCACTGTTTGAATAAATTTTTTCTGCTCCGATTATGGAACAGAAAATCAGAATTCTAAACGCAGGAGTGAACTGCCCTAGACCACCAGGGATATGATACTTTACTCCTTCACTGCCAGAGACCACCACCCATCATAGATGAAAAAGGATCTGGATGTTTTCCAGGGCAAAAAATATTGTTCTCAGTCACCATTTATTTTTAATAAAAGGGTTACGAGTATGTTGGTGGAAAGGAGCCCGCACTGTATCTGCAAAGGGTTTTCTGTGTCTGCTTCTCATAGCACATGATCTACTTCTCTTAGTTAGGGTCCATTCAGTGTTTTGGGGTCCACAAATTGCGGATCCGCAATACTCGGATACCAGCCGTTTGCAGACCGCACATGGCCGGCCCCATTGAAATGGCTATTCTTGTCCGCAACAATAGGACATGCTCTATCTTTTTTCCAGGGCCGTGGAACGGAATTATGGATGCAGACAGCACACGGCCCCATTGAAATAAATGGGTGTGCACCCGGTCTGCAAAATTGCGGAACGGATGTGGACCCAGAACAATTCTGTCAGTTAGAAATATGTGATGCTCAGCGACTCTTCAGAAACTGAATTAACATATGGCTGACTGGTTTCATGTGTTTCATCTCCACAGAGCCAGTGAGTGCAAAACAATATAATTTTGTGATATTGCGTAATGAAATGGCTATCCTACATGTGCTTATTTTCCCACCACCCAGTGGCTGTGTTGGGAATTGCAGCCAGTTCAGGATTTTGCAAACATGTTGCAGTATGGTATTGAATTTGGAATCCTTAACCAAATTAGTGCTAAGATAACACACCTGTATTAGCCTCCTTTGCAAATAATCCATCTAACTTATGTAGTTACTTGTCAGCCTTTCATTTGCATGGCCAGTGTGTACAGGGTATATGCAGGGGCGTAGCAATAGGAGATGCAGAGGTAGCAGCCGTTATCAGGCCCAGGAGCCTGAGGGGACCCAAAGACCCTTGTGCCACATAAGAAGACACTGTTATTATAGAAAGTGCATGCTGGTCAAGGGGTTAGGTTAAGGAAGGGGTTAGGTTAATAATTTGGCATGGGGGGTGCTGTTTAAATTTTAGCTTCAGGCAAAAAAATGCTATGTGCTTCCCTGCCCCTGGCCACAAAGCACTGAGGGAAGGGGGGCCCAAGCTGAACTCGTGCACCAGGGTCCATGAGCCTTTAGCTACGCCCCTGGGTATATGTATGGCTATACACAGCTTCAACTGGCAGCTAATATTGCTGGGGGCTTCAGAAGCCAGGGTTTTAACTAACAGCTGATTGTTCAAGCCGTGTCATTTGAAAAAGTTGTTCATCCTGATGAGACACGCCCTTCCAAGAGGTTATTCCATAATTAATGTCAAAAATGGAAATCAGATATTAAATAGTACATGGCAATCTCTTTCTAACAAAGCAAGAACATTCCCTGGATCCAGAGCTCCCCACACTTATTGCTCCAGTGTCTACATTTTCTTTAGGTCAGCACCTTAAGGGTATGTCCTTTTTCATAGGGCTGTTTCCTTTTTTGCTGCATCGCTGTAACTGTCACAGATTCTAACAGTAGATTTAGCTGGTGGCGGTTGAAGGATGGAACTGAGCATGTGCGTCCACCTCAGCAGTTCATGAGATGACCCATATCTCAAAGAAGAAACAGCAGGTGGCACTATTCAGTGGCTGAATTTTGAATTACAAGCAATTACATAAGTATTGAGATCCATGTGCTGGTTTAGAAAATGTAGAATATTTTTTTGCGGGACTACCCTTTCAAGGGGGCAATCTGAACCAATGTGTGGTTTGTTCCATCAAGCAGTCAATTTTTGTTTCATGGTGTCCAATCTGTGCAACTTTAGAATGTACCTTGTACGATAAGACACTAGTCTTTTATCGCAACATGTTGTGCATTTACGGTATGCTTACAAAAGCAATTCATTTTACTTTGCCTAAGACAATGTGGCATTTTTTTGCTTGCCTCATCTTTGCATTGCAGGAGACTATCCTTACACTCCTGAGACCCTCCTTGATATCAATTCTTCAAAACATCTTGGACCTTTCTCGGTTTCTTTGGGCCGCTCATTCCCCACCCACCCGATCTTTCAACGAGGCTGGTAAATCTTTTAAATCACCTCAATTAGGTAATTGTCAGCAGGACAGCTGGTCCTAAGAACCCATAATGACTGCACCTGGAGATACTAAGCCCAGATAACGGCCGGCTATTTCACCAAATAACTCCATCATTTGTTTAAACTACAAATTACATAACATACATTGAAATGGACCCAGGAGGGAGATATTACCAACTCTTCCCTCGAGCCGCAATGATGTTTCCTATCATCAAATCCCCAATATTGTAAGGTCGGGACAGGAGGTAGAAGTATGTCTTTTAACCCTTTCACGGTAATTGAACCTCTAGTCTTCTAAGACATTGTGATATGAGAGGATATAAAAATGATGACTGCTTAGAGGGTATGTCCATTTTTGTAGCTTAGCTTCAGTTACTCTAAAATACTAATAATAAGGTAGCAACATTGCACATGGTCTTCATAAAACATATTCTGTGGCTTTGTGTACACAGCTCCCATGCAGATCTATGTGTCTACAAGGTTACCAACTACAAAGCCCTATGTGTAGCAAGATCCTTTAGGCATGTTACTATGTCCCATACTACCCTGGCTTCTTTGTAACTTACAGATAGTAGAAGAGGAAGGGAGAAATGTTAAGTTTATATATATATATATATATATTTTTTTTTTTTCCTTTCGTCTGAGGTTTGACTTCGGTTTTATTCAGCAGTATGCATAATTTGCTAATTATGCTTACTTGACCTATCATATGCCAGAAGGACACCTTTTGCAACCTGTGGCTAGTTTCAGACTTTATTTCATGTGGACCTATACCTTCAAGTAATAGATGATGGATGTGAAGTCCGTGTTTCCAGGATGCTGCTGCCTTCACTAGCTCTCATGTATCAGCACAGCTGCATTCCAGGACTTATTTCATTTTCTACAGCCCATGATGGATCTCCTCTCACTTGTGATAACCAACACTGATACCGATAGGTGTCCGATTCCCCCCTCCCCTTGCAGAATATTCTAGGAGTGGTGTGCTTTCTCTCTACACTTATATACAGGCATACTGTTATGGGTGTGCTTTCCTCCCTATCTGCAACCTGTGTGGTCTTCCCTCCCTGAACACTAAGATGCTTTTCTCCTTCTCTACTCTCTGATCTGCTATTTACAACCTCTTTCCCTACCTGCTGCTATCTCTACCACTACCACTCAGTGAAGGGATGGGGGAGAGCAGAGAGAGTCATCAGAAATAGGAGCAAAGCTCTGATAGATCTATCTCGGATTCCTGAGTACCAGGAACTAGGTGAAGGACTACACACACTCTGTTTAAGAAAAAATGGCAGCAGATTTAACATGAATTCTATTTTGAAAGTTTCTTATTTTTGCAATCAGGAAGCAAATTAACAATAAAAAGGACACGTGCAAAGGTGTCCATAGCCTCTGATCCATATGTGATGTAAGACACTTGGGCACTAATGTGTGACCACTGGGAAATGTAAGGTTCATCCCTGCCAAACATTAAAGGGAACCTGTCATTAACTTTATGCTGCCCATACAAACGGCAGAATAAAGTAGAAACAGATTAGTTGATTTCAGCAGTCTGTCATTTAAAAGTTAAAAGTAAGTGGTTGCTGAGAACCAACATCACAATCATTGCAGACTAGGATTTGAAAAGAGTCACAGCCACCTGAGAAGAGTCATGGCGTCACGGCAGACAGGATACAAGATACACAGAATATAACAAACAAGTGTCTAGGCAAGAAGCTGGGGAAAGGGGTCACCTCCTGAAAAATCCTTACCAGCTCTCCCTAGACTTCTATTCCCACATTCAGACCATGAATGTGGGAATGAATGTGTCCTTGTGCCTGGGCTGAAGATCCCCTAGAATCCCTAAGATGGTGAAAAGGGGAAAGAGGCAGCCTGCTCCCTCAGGACCTGGAGGGGGCAGGCGTCTTTCTAACAGCCTAGACAGACAACCACAATAAAACAAAACCAACCTATATTTTGCTGAGCAGCAACAGCCAATCCTTCCTTCCTTCCTCTGAGCCAGACAGAAGCTATAACCCGCACAGGACACTGGGAGTGGACATAATTTAAACTCTTACCAATGACCCCACCCAGTGCACCTGAAAGGGAGGCGGATACAGCTCCACTCCAAAACAATAACAAAAGGCTACACATGTGCTGCTAACCTAGCAGACCTCCGCACATGACCTGAGCAGGGCATGACACATGGTTATTCATGAATTCCTGCTCTCCTGCCCACCTGCTGATGACTGACAGTCTTCTACCTAGCTTTCTCCGTTTCTGTCTAGGAGAGAACTGCCAATCATCAGTAGATGGGAAGGGAGAGCAGGAGATTATGAAGACCAGGACTCTTCTCAAGTAGATGTGACTCTTTTCAAGCCCTGCGCTGCAATGATTATGATGCTGGTTCTCAGCAACCACTTACTTTTAGCTCATGAGTCACACATCGCTGAAATCAGTGCGCCTGTCACTATTTTATGCTGCCCTCAGTGAGGTCAGCATAAAGTTAATGACAGGTTCCCTTTAGGATGTGCCTTCTGCAAGATGCCCCTTGAGGTCCAAAAGCCGATGAAGAAAGTTTGTGATTTTTTTTTCTTTTTGGATGTTTTTTTATTATATTCTTTACATGTTTCCTCTGAAGATTTCATACAATGTGATTAACAATCAACAGAAACAACTGGGAATATCAATATGACTGGGAATATTGGTATCACATGGAAGTCTCTCCTTATATTTAACAAGCTTTCCCGCTAATAGGGCCAAGAGAGATGTTCCAACCTCTGTGTCGTTATATTGTGTTACAAGGTTGTAATGTTGTAATGGGATGTCGGGATATGGAACTTTTACTATATTACCGTAAAGGTCACTTGAGTACAATCTTGGGTTCAAATATAACAAGAGGGATATCGAAATATAATTATATTGTGGTAGAAGCCGAATTATATTATTTTCAGGATCTCGGTCTGTTTCCCCTCTACCTCACAGGTCTGTACTTAATTATTTCACTGCTGGCTCCGAACTGTACCTCGTAAACCTAAAGGCTGTGCTACATGACATGCTTCTAGAAAAGTATACAAATTTACAATTCTTCAAAAAATAGCCGTGAATAAAGTGGGCAGAGAAAGAAAGATGTATAGATAGATAGATAGGATATAGATCAATAGATAGATAGATAGGAGATAGATAGATAGGATATAGATAGATAGATACGGACAGGCAGACAGACAGAGATATTAGATAGAAAGATAGATATGAGATAGATGATAGATAGATAGATAGATAGATATGAGATAGATAGATAGATAGATAGATAGATAGATAGATAGATAATAGATAGATAGATAGATAGATACATATGAGATAGATAGATAGATAGATAGATAGATAGATAGATATGATATAGATAGATAGATAGATAGATAGATAATGGATAGATAGATAGATACATATGAGATAGATAGATAGATATGATATAGATAGATAGATAGATAGATAATGGATAGATAGATAGATAGATAGATAGATAGATAGATAATAGATAGATAGATACATATGAGATAGATAGATAGATAGATAGATACGAACAGACAGAGATATTAGATAGATGATAGATAAATAGATAGATACGGACAGACAGACAGAGATATTAGCTAGATATATAGATAGGTAGGTAGATAGATAGGATATAGATAGATAGATAGATAGATAGATAGATAGATAGATAGATAGATATGGACAGGCAGACAGACAAAGATATTAGATAGATGATAGATAGATAGAATCTGTAGCACTTCCAAATGTTAACGAATAGTGTCCTTTATTCACCACGCAGTCTTTCAGTCCTCTTAGACTTTTAGATCACTACAGAGTATTGTCCATTATTTGCTTTTGGTTTTGTCATGTCTGCAACTGCAAGCACACTGATTCACCATTTAGTGTTGCTTTTGAATAGATAGATAACTTTACAAGATGCACGTTTTCCCAGAGAAGTGGTGGGAAATGGCCGTGCATCTTATAAAGCAAATACTAGGATCCTGACATGGAAGTCTGATCTGAGGTCTGATGGGGGTCGGAACTGAGTTCCTGATTTGGGGGTCTGATCTGAGGTCTGATGAAAAATCATAAATAGACAGATACTTAGATAAAAGATGATAAATAAAAATAATAGAAAGATAGTTAGATGATAGATATGAGAGAGATGATATATAGATAGATAGATATGAGATAGATAGATAGATAGATATGAGATAGATAGATAGATAGATAGATAGATATTAGATAGATAGATATATAGATATGAGATAGATATTAGATAGATAGATAGATAGATAGATAGATAGATAGATAGATAGATAGAGAAAGATAATAGATAGATATTAGATAGATAGATAGATAGATAGATAGATAGATATGAGATAGATAGATATGAGATAGATAGATAATAGATAGATAGATAGATCATAGATAGATAGATAGATATTAGATAGATAGATATATAGATATGAGATAGATATTAGATAGATAGATAGATAGATAGATAGAGAAAGATAATAGATAGATATTAGATAGATAGATAGATAGATAGATAGATATATGATAGATAGATAGATGATATGAGATAGATAGATAGATAGATGATCGATAGATAGATAGATAGATAGATAGATAGATAGATAGATAGATAATAGATATGATATAGATAGATAGATAGATAGATAGATAATAGATATGATATAGATGATAGATAGATAGATAGATAGATAGATATGAGATAGATAGATAGATAGATATGAGATAGATAGTTCAGCTATCAACCTGTTTCTCACTAATGTCAGTCACACACATCAGATATTGATCAGCCACATCACGATCCCACCAGCATCATACTGGGCTAAACCACCCGGCCAGCGAGACAAGTCTTAGTAAAACGGACTACGTATCTGGTTCCTGAGCAAAATGGTAAATAATTGGTGAATGTCCGATATGTGTCATTATGGTCGACTATGTTATGGCCAGTTCACATTGTTCGCCCGCGAACATATGCAGGCTGCCATCTTTTTTCACGAGTCCGGCGAGGCACAGGTAATCCCTTACCTGTGCCTGTGCCGCGAGCCGGTCTGAAAACAAATGTGGTCATCGGGAGCAGGCAGTTCCGAGAACAGCCCGATGATGGCCCCCGGCAGCTGTTCTCGGAACTGCCTGCTCCCGCTGACCGCACTTTTTTTCCGACCGGCTCGCGACACAGGCACAGGTAAGGGCCTCGCCGGACTTTTGAAAAAAGATGACAGACCGCATATGTTCGCGGGCGAACAATGCGAACTGGCCATCACTGGTTGTCAGCAGGCAGTGTCTGCCGCCGTCCATCGCATGCAGTCCTTTGTGCTAATTTTTTTTAAACATCAGTCGGTCAAAATGGATTAAATTGGTTGCTGAATGTAATTTGATTTCTAAAACCTGGATAGCCCCTTTAAGGATTCGATTGGATTTAAGATATGTCCTAAAGTCTGGCACCTCCTGGTCCCCAGGATACAGTTTAAAGACTCTGACTGTGCAGGCGCAGCGCTCACATGGTGCATATTGCATTGCATACTAATACTTGGGTTGGTACCAACTACGCCAATTACGCCGTACCCTTTTCCATTACATCCCTCCACCTTGGAGGCAAAGCATATCCTACTCAGAGTTTATAATGACTCCTGTTTAAAATTGTCAGCGTCTTGGCCGGATCACAAATTGAATGAGAGAAGGGACTATTGGAGCCAGAAACTCTTGAATTGGATACTTAAAATGTAAATTGATTACAGCTCAGGCTGATATTCCGCCGAGCGGCAGACGAGAGGGGATCGGCAGACGAGATCCCATCACTGGTTCTTGTTCTCCTTCTAATAATTGAGTAAATCTCACTGTAGGAAAAAGCCCTAGTCACTATCCATATGTATGTCCTAAAATATCTGAAGGACGACCGCCATGAAGATGTACTCGTAGCAAGGTCCATTAGATGTTCTGCTGCTAAAGGGGTCATGCCATGACTGATGTAAAAAATTAAAATCAGACATCATCTAGTACATGACAACTTATTTCTAACTAAACCAGAACCAGCCCTGTACCTCACATGGATCCAGGGATCTCCATATTCATCACTCCAATTACTGTGCTAGATTTAATACAGATTGGTAGATCAAAGCTATGTTCTTTCTGATGCAGTTCCCTTCCTATCACAGCTCAGCAGGCAGTTGAAGGAAAGAACTGAGCGTGTGTGTCCACCTCAGCGAGGTGGACAGAGATATAAGAAAAAGAACAAACAGCATGTGACGCCATACAGAAACATTTTATAGATTAGCTCAGTGTTTATAATATAATTTTAATGATATGCTATCACAAAAGTATTCAGATTCAGATGCTGGTTTGAAAACTGCAGAATATTTTTTTTGTGGAGCAGACCCAGGTCCATCTCCTGGCAATCTAAGAGGCTTGAGTCAAGGTGTTAACCCTGACATCAAACAATACTATGCAAAGTCAGTAAATCAGAACATTTCACTTAAACGGGGTTATCCTATGATTAATGTAAAAAATGAAAATCAGACATCATATAGTACATGACAATCTCTTTCTAACAAAGCTAGAACCAGCCCTGTACCTCACATTGACCCAGAGATCTCCTCATTCCTTGCTCCAGTTGTTTTGTCAGATTTATTACAGACTGGTGGCTCAAAGGCATGTCCTTTCTCAAAGGATGAGTCCTTTCTGCTGCAGCTCTCACCCTATCACAGCTCATGGATTGTGTCCTTTCTGCTGCAGCTCTCTCCCTATCACAGCTTAAGGAATGTGTGCTTTCTGCTGCAGTTCTCTCCCTATCACAGCTCAGGGGATGTGTGCTTTCTGCTGCAGTTCTCTCCCTATCACAGCTCAGGGGATGTGTGCTTTCTGCTGCAGCTCTCTCCTTATCACAGCTCAGGTATTGTCTCCTTTCTGCTGCAGCTCTCATCCTATCACAGTTCAGGGGATGTGTGCTTTCTGCTGCAGCTCTCTCCCAATCACAGCTCAAGGGATGTGTGCTTTCTGCTGCAGTTCTCTCCCTATCACAGCTCAGGGGATGTGTGCTTTCTGCTGCAGCTCTCTCCTTATCACAGCTCAGGGGATGTGTGCTTTCTGCTGCAGCTCTCTCCTTATCACAGCTCAGGGGATGTGTGCTTTCTGCTGCAGTTCTCTCCCTATCACAGCTCAGGGATTGTGTTCTTTCTGCTGCAGCTCTCTCCCTATCACAGCTCAGGGATTGTGTGCTTTCTGCTGCAACTCTCTCCCTATCACAGCTCAGGGGATGTGTCTAGAGATGAGTGAAGTTTTGTAAAATTCAGTTTGTCTTCTTTGCTGAATATTACAACAATATCCGCTTTGTGACAATGTACTACTTACTTTGTAAGTAGTGGGTGCAATGACAGGGAGCAGCTCCCCGTCATTGTACCCCTCAGATGCCATGTTCATCGCTGATCGCGGCATCTGATAGGAACAATAAAATGTAAAATTAACAAAAAAAATAACAATAAAAATACTTTCCTGATCCATTTACTCGCAATGGGCCAGCTGTTGCCATCTTGCTTGAAGGTCTGGTGCAAAATCTTGCGCGGCCCGAGATTACATGATCACACTAGCTGTTGTGGTAATGTCATACATCACCGCGCATGGGATCTTGGCCAAGATGGCGGCGGCTGGCCCGTTGCAAGCAAATGGATCAAGTAAGTATGATTATTTTTTTCACACTATTTCATGTTAAATTGATTCGCTGCCGCGAAGAACAAGGAAATTTGGCGTCTAGGCGAATCGAATTTATCCTGAAAATCACTCATCAGTAGTTGTGTCCTTTCTGCTGCAGCTCTCTCCCTATCACAGCTCAGCGGTTGTGCCCTTTCTTATGCAGCTCTCTCTCTGTAACCACCACAACTTCTAACAGAAGATATGGCTGGTGGCAGTTGAAGATTTAAATTGAGCACGTGCGACCAGCTTAATGAGGCAGACAAGAAATGAGGAAAAGAACAAACAGCAGGTGGCGCTATACAGATACATTTTATTGAATATCTCAGTGGCTATGCTGAATTTTTAATCACATGCAATTGGAAAAGTATCCAGATCCAGGAGCTGGTTTGGAAAATGTAAAATGTGTTTCTTGGCACAACCCCTAGAAGGTCCTATTAGTCTGCGCGATTGCCGTCCAATGATCGGGGCTACGAACGCTCGTTCATCGGCTGATTGGCATCTTTCATCAGGATGACAGATTCCTGATATTTGGCAGCATATCTCCCTGTGTGATCAGGGATGGCGGGAGGTACCAATGGTTCCTCTCTCATTTAAAGTTTGCATCGTAATCAAGTCAGTGGCAAACGAGCGCCGATGGATGATTATATCGGGCAGTGTAATACCACCCTTAGTTTTTGGTCAACGAGGTTATCCACCTTATGGCCTTTTTTCTGACTAATTATCTTTCCTTTAGATAGATCGGCATCTGATCGGGGGGGGGGGGGGGTGACACCCGGGCAGCCGCCAATTAGCTGTTTGGGAAGGCGGCGGCGCTTGCCAATCAGCACCCTGAAAAATACAATCTTCTATAAAGAAAATGTTCAGCTTTTAGATGCAGTACCCTTTAAGGGTATGACTTCTGGAGTAATTATTAACCCAGGATATTCAGAATTAGGAATATCTCTAAAGCCACAAATAAGGTTTGGGCCAATATCCGGTTGATTGCAACGTACCTGATGAAAACGTTCCTTATCAGACACTCATTTCCAATAATACTTACGGGAATGCAAACACACATGTAAATTTTCTTACGCATTTAACCTGCTTTACGTCTTACTTTTAGCATGCTATGACTCATGCATCTTTCAGTGGAATAAGGAAGAACTTTGCAGGTGCAGACTGTATAAAAGGTGTATTAAAGGGAACCTGTCACCGGGATTTTGTGTGTAGAGCTGAGGACATGGGTTGCTAGATGGCCGCTAGCACATCCGCAATATCCAGTCCCCATAGCTCTGTGTGCTTTTATTGTGTAAAAAAAAACAATTTGATACATATGCAAATTACCTGAGATGAGTCCTGTCCCTGACTTATCTCACGTACAGGACTCATCTCAGGTTAATTTGCATATGTATCCAATTGTTTTTTTTACGCAATAAAAGCACACAGAGCTATGGGGACTGGGTATTGCGGATGTGCTAGCGGCCATCTAGCAGCCCATGTCCTTAGCTCTATACCCAAAATCCCGGTGACAGGTTCCCTTTAATAAAGTTTGTTCCGACACGTTTCATGTGTTATTTAGTAAAATTTAGTCACCGAGTTAGAGGAACTGCAATTTGTGTATACATAACGCACGTCCATGAGCATGTAATATATGTTGTAGATGGGGATTCCTGTATGTATTGCTCATTAATGGGTCTTTGGATCCTAACTGTAAGAGTCCATTCACACAATTTACAGAATTTACAGTCAGAATTTTAGCACACCAAAATTCCACCGGTGGCCGCATGTTGACGGCCTTTATTTTCAATGGGAGGCAGCTCTGCAATTTGCGGCAAACTCGCCAAGAAGGACATGTCCCTTATTGGTGCAGTGTCCGGATGGAAGCCGGGTGCAGCCGTGGCAGGGGTCTGTTCGCAGTTTCCACGGAGCTAAGTTGTGATGGACTCTACAGCATTCAAATTTTCCGACTGCGGCAGAAACCGCGGCGGTCTCTGATGCGGAGCACACAGCGAATGTTGAATATATAAATACATGCCTCCTAACTTTTTAAAATTGCAAAGAGGGGTAATAGGTGAAGCAATTTTTTTCATACTAGGCCACGCCTCTAACTCCGCCCAAAGCATAACTATACACACCCAGTCCCCGTAATGCCCCCACATAGTAATTATTCTCTCTTTGTGCCAGCACACAGTAGTAATGCCCATACTGTGTCCTTTTAACAGTAGTTATACCTATATAGGCCACTCACAGTAATTATGCCCATATGTGCTATGTCCATATGTGCCCGCTTCACTGTAGCTGCGCCCAGATATGCCCCATTCACAGTAGCTGTGCCCAGATATGCCCCATTCACAGTAGCTATGCCCAGATATACCCCATTCACAGTAGTTATGCCCAGATATGTGCCCCCTTCACAGTAGCTATGCCCAGATATGTAACCCCTTCGCAGGAAGTAAAAAAAAACTGTAAATACTCACCTAGTTCCTCTGATGATCATCTCAGTGCACCGCAGCAGCAGGCAGTATACTGTTACACATTGCTCTGCTGTGTAGTCCTGACTTGAACCCAATAGAACATGTCTGGAGAGACCTGGGAAGAAAGGGTTGCAAATAAGCTCTTAACAAGCTCTGCCTCTGATGCCACCAGATGTAAGGCAGCTATCCAATAAGTCAGTGTTCAACCCTTTAAACGGGCCTTGAGACATGACTCGGATATTAACTAAGCCAGCATCTCATCTGCAGACAGCTGTTTCGGGGTGATTGCCCCTCATCAGTGCAGAGTAGAGAGTACTGGTTTAACTGGGCGAGAGGCCTAAGTCAGGATTTAGGGGGAACTATCTGTCCTTAGGGCGACCTGAACATGACTATCCACTGATGGTCCGCCTCCAACCTGACAGCTTGAGAATATGTGCAGAGAAGAATGGCAGAAAATATCCAAATAAGCAAACCATGTGGCATCATCCCCAAGAAGACCGGAGGCTGTAATCGCTGCCATAGGGGCTTCAACTAAGTCCTGAGTGAAGGGTGTGAATACTTATGGCAATGTGAGATTTCAGTTTTCATTTTCAATAAATGAGCAAAGATTTCAAACATGTTGTTCTCACTTCTTATTATGGGGTTTTCAGTGCGGATTGATGGGGAAACGGGGATTTTTATTATTTTTGTTTAGCACAAGGAGCAACACAACAAAATGAGAAAAAAGGGAACGAGTCTGAAGACTTTCTGAATGCACTGTACGTGTCTTGTGCTCAATATCTACTGCATGGTCCTGGTGGAAGTAGTACACACTTTTCCTGAATTACTATAAATTGGAAATTGCAAGAATTATAGAATTACTGTATATTTCCTATTAAAATTTCATTCTGAATAATACTCATTGCCTCAAAATATTCTAAATTGCAAGTAAAAAAAACAAAACAAAAAAAGATTTAGCCTTTTTATGACTGGGGCTGTTATTTTGTAGGTCTAGTGTAGGGAAAAATGCAGAAGTGAGGCTTTGGCTTTTGCTTCCCTTAAAGGGCATCTGTCAGCAGTTTTGTACCTATGACACTGGCTGACCTGTTACATGTGCTTCTGCCAGCTGAAGGCATCTGTGTTGGCCCCATGTTCATATGTGCCCGCATTGCCGAGAAAAATTATGTTTTAATTTATGCAAATGATCCGGGCAGGTGTGATGACGTTTTCACTGCCTGGCCCTGTCAATCAAAGTGTAGAGGGAACGGCAGATGCAGAGAGAGCAGAGCCTTTAGGTGTAATGGTAACGCCCCCGTTGCTCCTAGAAGCTCATTTGCATATATTAAAACATCATTTTTCTCAGCAATGCAGGCACATATGAACATGGGACCAACACAGATGCCTTCAGCTGCCAAGTGAACATGGAACAGGTCAGCCAGTGTCATAGGTGCAAAACTGCTGACAGAAGCCCTTCAATCCCAGTATCCTACTTTTAGTTCTACAGTGTGAGGATCCTAACAGACAGCTCACGTATCTCACGTTCCTTGTAGCTATGACACTGGAGATCACTGGGTTAACTCTGTCATGTATCTGTGCAGACTTTTAGAAACGATTACTTTGTAATGTCGGACTGTGTTAGATACATTACGCAGGAACTAGATGCAACATTTTCATGGTCACCGGAGTCAGAGCTCCCAGTCTGTGCCGCAGGCTTCATTATTAACTAGATGGAGTCATTTCTCTACCGTCTAAATGTCAGACCAAAGTCAATATTCTGCTACTTGCTTATTAGCTTGTTTGCCACCCCGTCCTTGAAACACATTGATTTTGTGTTATATCCTGTTTTATTATTATTTTTACTTTTCTACTACATTTCTCCCCCACCCCAACCAGGGGGCCTCACTACCATAGCGGCAGACCATGCGAGTGCTATGGGGCCCAGGGCAAGAGGGGGCCCAGTTGGGATTATCTTCTACTGGGGGTGAAAACTTGGTCAGGCCTCTACCCTCTAAAGGAACAACTTTTAGCAAACGAGGCAGTGGAAAAAATGGCCCAAGGGTCATTGAAAGGGGTTTAGGAGGAAATCCTTCTGTCTTGTTTGGGGGGCCTGGTTTGATCCTTTCTATGGGGACCTTACTTCTCTATGTATGCCGCTGCCCCCAACGATAACCTGATCACAGAGTGTCCCGTCACTGTAACCTAAGTGCAGTCCCAAAAGTGACTCAATTAACCTACAGCGCCACCACAGGGCAACCTAAGTATTACACATTTCTAATTTAAATAAATATGTGATGTGTAGAATAAATAAACTTGCGGCACTCATCAGGTTCCTTTGCAGCTTGTTTATTTAAGTTTAAAACATGCGGAAACTCACTCAGCTACAGACGACTGCCGTTTCACGCAATCCGCGCTTCGTCTGGCCTCCCACGTGATGGCGTCAGCACGCGAATCTCTTTATGCTACGTCTGACATCATTACTATGACAGCGATACACAAACATATATCTAAAAACAAAGCACCGTTACACACATTGTTAAATGAAGACCGCTAAATCATTCTTATCATTAAAGGCTAGAGGCCCCATGGCGTTCGTCTTAATTATCCAAGAGGCTTCTTTTTCAAGTAATGCACGATGTCCGTCTCCTCCACTATTTCTATTCCTGCACATGTGAGGACGTCACCATTAGAGATGAGCGAATCGAATCCCATTTCAGGACAATTTAACCTGAAATAGTGTTAAAAAACAAAAAATTCAAAATTATCTCCTCCATTTGCCCGCGAATGGCCGCCAGCCTCCATCTTGCTTGAAGATCTTGGCCTAAATCCCGTCCGGCGCGAGATTACATCACCACGCCAGCTGGCGTGATGACGTAATCTCGCACCGCACAGGATTTCGCCCAAAATCTTCAAGTAAGATAGAGGAGACCGGCCCCTCGCGAGCAAATGGAAGCGGTAAGTTTAATTTAAAAAAATGTCATCGTTAATTTTACACTCAGATGCTGCAAAAAAGTATAAACGCGGCATCTGAGCAGTACAATGACGGGGGCGGCGCTATCGCAGCTCCCTGTCAGTGCATCCACTACTTACAAAAAAATGCGCTTTGTGATGAAGTAATTTGTTACGAAGCAAATTTTTTTGTGAAATTTGGCAAATCAGCTAAATCGAACTTTTAAGAAATTCGCTCATCTCTAGTCACCATCCTCCCCATGTGCTTCTCTGATATGTTCTATTAATCTGGGCGATCCAATTCCTGTTTCAATGGATTTTTTATGTTCTTCAAATCTTATATATAGACATCTTATGTTTTTTCCTATATAAAATCTCCCACATGGGCAAAATATAACGTAAACCAAAAACTGTGTTTTACATGAGATAAACTGTCTCACTATATGTTTTACTCCTCCTATATTTAAATATCTAGATTTAATCATAAATCTCATTGAAATAAATGTACTATCCTCAGATGCACTCAGGGGCAGACTGGGAACTTAAAGTGGCCCTGGAAAAAAACTAAAAGTGGCCCCGTTTTGTAGTTGGGTCCATATTGATGGAAGGCAGGGCAAGCAATACCATATTGTGGCACATTATACCACACCAACAGAGCCAAATACCACTGTCCATCAGAAAATACATCCCCAAAAACATCCAATGGCCGGCCACAAGAGGGGCTCAGACTGCCCCCTGGGCATCGGCCCACCGGGAAATTTTTACTGTAAGGTCTATGGCCAGTCCTCCCCTGGATGTGTCAGATCCTCTTGAGCAAGAAGACTTTTAAAGGCCTCTGTACAACTACGGTATCTTGCTGAAGACTCCCCCCCCCCCCCATCTTTTTAATGACTCTCTAATGGGTTTTCTATACCAAACATCACTTTACAAGGGTTTTCCTATCTTGCAGATGTAATTACATATTGCTAGGATATGATCAGTAGGGACAACCATATATATATATATATATATATATATATATCTATATATAACCCAAATTCCAAAAAAGTTGTAACAAAAAGTCTAAAATTTCAATAAACATCAATAAAAATATTGCAAATATCATAAACCCATATTTATTCATAGTAGATCATACAACACGTATCAGATGATGAAAGTGATGGATTTTACCATTTCATGAAAAAACATTTAGAACTTTATGGCTCCAACGCCTGTCAAAAAAGTTGGAAACTATTCCAATTTAACAAAGAACAATAAAAATAAACTCAACTGGTATCACCGAGTCCAAAACGTCCATAACTGACGCCAAACTGAGTCAAACGGAGCCCTTAGGACCCCATAGATTATAATGGGGTCCGTTATGTTTCCGCTCAGAAGATGATTTTTAAGCGGAGACAAAAGTCCTGCATGCAGGACTATGGGGTCCTAAGGGCTCCGTTTGACTCAGTTTGGCGTCAGTTATGTGCCTTTTCCGTCCTTTCCGTTCTCCTGCTCCTAGACGGAGAAGAAGAACGGAAAGCCAGAACGGTGATGTGAACGAAGCCTAACAGGTATATCACACCAGTAGAAATTATTTGTTCCAATGTCGTTTGTCCCTCTGTACAGCTACGGTATCGCAGCAGACCCGCACACAACTGCTGCACAGTACAAATGCACTATAATATACTTTCTATGTTAGAAAGTATATTATAAGTATATCGCACCCCTCAGTGTATCACACCTATCGATAGCACACCTATTCCAGTTCGTAAAATGACTTTTGTGGCCCTATTAGCTAGCGTTTGGTGTCCCTAACAGGCTGTCCCTGCTCCACACAGAAACCTCTCCCTGAATGTAAAATGGCGGCCAGATCAGGTTTATTTATAAGGTAGGGGGTATGTCCATAAGCTGAAACATCTCAATTGGCTGTCCTGTCCCACCTGATGGATGTGTCATGGGTCAAAGTTCTTCACAATGTAAAAGAATATGGCGCCGGCGGACATTGCCACATGTTCGCACATTCAGCGAACCGCAAATAGCAAAGTTTGCCGCAAAATGACCGCCGGGGGAACCGCAAAGCCATCTCTAATACCAAATGCTCAGAATCTGTACATCATAATTTCTTTCTAACAAAGCCAGAACCAGCCCTGTACCTCAGATGGATCCAGAGATCTCCCCATTCATTGGTACATTTGCTTGGCTAGATAATTTAAGGCTGGCTCCTCTGGGGCGTTTCCTTTCTCAGGGGGCACATCTTTCCAATTCCAGCTTTCTGCCTACAGGGGTTGTGTCTTTTCCACTGCAGCTTTCTTCCTATGACAGCTTAGGTGTAATGTCCTTTCAGCTGCAGCTCTCTCCCTATAACTGTCCCATCTTCTAACAGCATATCCGGCTGGTGACAACCAAAGGACGAAATTGAGCATGTGCAACCACCTCAGCGATGTTACAGAGATAGACAGAGAAATAAGGAAAAGAGCAAACAGCAGGTGGCGCTGTACAGGTACAATTCATTGAATAACTCACTGGCTATACAAATTTTTTAAATACATGCAATTACAAAAGTATTCAGATCCAGGTGCTGGTTTGAAAACTGCAGAATATTTTTCATGGGACAACCCCTTTAACCCCTTAGGGACACAGCCTTTTTACACCTTAGGACCAGGCCATTTTTTGCAAATCTGACCAGTGTCACTTTAAGTGCTCATAACTTTAAAACGCTTTGACTTATCCAGGCCGTTCTGAGATTGTTTTTTCGTCACATATTGTACTTCATGACACTGGTGAAATGAAGTCAAAAAAATATTTTTTTTTGCACCAAAAAATACCTAATTTAACAAATTTTTGGAAAAATTTGCAAATTTCAAAGTTTCAGTTTCTCTACTTCTGTAATACATAGTAATACCCCCAAAAATTGTGATGACTTTACATTCCCCATATGTCTACTTTATGTTTGAATTGTTTTGGGAATGATATTTTATTTTTTGGGGATGTTATAAGGCTTAGAAGTTTAGAAGCAAATCTTGAAATTTTTCAGCAATTTACAAAAACGACATTTTTAGGGACCAGTTCAGGTCTGAAGTCACTTTGCGAGGCTTACATAATAGAAACCACCCAAAAATGACCCCATCTAAGAAACTACACCCCTCAAGGTATTCAAAACTGATTTTACATACGTTGTTAACCCTTTAGGTGTTGCACAAGAGTTATTGGCAAATGGGGATGAAATTTGAGAATTTCTTTTTTTTGTCAAATTTTTTATTTTAACCCATTTTTTCCACTAACAAAGCAAGGGTTAACAGCCAAACAAGACTGTATCTTTATTACCCTGACTCTGCCGTTTACAGAAACACCCAATATGTGGCCGTAAACTACTGTACGGCCACACAGCGGGGCATAGAGTGAAAGGTGCGCCGTTTGGTTTTTGGAGGGCTGATTTTTATGGACTGGTTTATTTACACCATGTCCCATTTGAAGACCCCTGATGCACCCCTAGAGTAGAAACTCCCTAAAAGTGACCCCATCTAAGAAACTACACCCCTCAAGGTATTCAAAACTGATTTTACATTCGTCGTTAACCCTTTAGGTGTTGCGCAAGAGTTATTGGCAAATGGGGATGAAATTGGAAAATTTCATTTTTTTGTCTAATTTTCCATTTTAACCCATTTTTTCCACTAACAAATCAAGGGTTAACAGCCAAACAAGACTGTATCTTTATTACCCTGACTCTGCCGTTTACAGAAACACCCAATATGTGGCCGTAAACTACTGTACGGCCACACAGCGGGGCATAGAGTGAAAGGTGCGCCGTTTGGTTTTTGGAGGGCTGATTTTTATGGACTGGTTTATTTACACCATGTCCCATTTGAAGACCCCTGATGCACCCCTAGAGTAGAAACTCCCTAAAAGTGACCCCATCTAAGAAACTACACCCCTCAAGGTATTCAAAACTGATTTTACATTCGTCGTTAACCCTTTAGGTGTTGCGCAAGAGTTATTGGCAAATGGGGATGAAATTGGAAAATTTCATTTTTTTGTCTAATTTTCAATTTTAACCCATTTTTTCCACTAACAAATCAAGGGTTAACAGCCAAACAAGACTGTATCTTTATTACCCTGACTCTGCCGTTTACAGAAACACCCAATATGTGGCCGTAAACTACTGTACGGCCACACAGCGGGGCATAGAGTGAAAGGTGCGCCGTTTGGTTTTTGGAGGGCTGATTTTTATGGACTGGTTTATTTACACCATGTCCCATTTGAAGACCCCTGATGCACCCCTAGAGTAGAAACTCCCTAAAAGTGACCCCATCTAAGAAACTACACCCCTCAAGGTATTCAAAACTGATTTTACATTCGTCGTTAACCCTTTAGGTGTTGCGCAAGAGTTATTGGCAAATGGGGATGAAATTTGCAAATTTCATTTTTTTGTCTAATTTTCCATTTTAACCCATTTTTTCCACTAACAAATCAAGGGTTAACAGCCAAACAAGACTGTATCTTTATTACCCTGACTCTGCCGTTTACAGAAACACCCAATATGTGGCCGTAAACTACTGTACGGCCACACAGCGGGGCATAGAGTGAAAGGTGCGCCGTTTGGTTTTTGGAGGGCTGATTTTTATGGACTGGTTTATTTACACCATGTCCCATTTGAAGACCCCTGATGCACCCCTAGAGTAGAAACTCCCTAAAAGTGACCCCATCTAAGAAACTACACCCCTCAAGGTATTCAAAACTGATTTTACATTTGTCGTTAACCCTTTAGGTGTTGCGCAAGAGTTATTGGCAAATGGGGATGAAATTGGAAAATTTCATTTTTTTGCCTTATTTTCCATTTTAACCCATGTTTTCTACTAACAAAGCAAGGGTTAACAGCCAAACAAGACTGTATCTTTATTACCCTGACTCTGCCGTTTACAGAAATACCCAATATGTGGCCGTACACTACTGTACGGCCACACAGCGGGGCGTAGAGTGAAAGGTGCGCCGTTTGGTTTTTGGAGGGCTGATTTTTATGGACCGGTTTATTTACACCGTGTCCTGTTTCAACCCCCCTGATGCACCCCTGGAGTCGAAACTCCCTAAAAGTGACCCCATTTTGGAAACTACGGGATAAGGTGGCATTTTTTGGGGGAGTATTTTTAGGGTAAATATAATTTTTGGTTGCTCTATATTACATTTTTGTGAGGTAAGGTTACCAAAAATTGAAATTCTGATATTTCATCTCCATTTGCCATTAACTGTTGAGGAACACCTAAAGGGTTAATAAAGTTTGTATAATCATTTTTGAATACCTTGAGGGGTGTAGTTTCTTAGATGGGGTCAATTTTAGGGAGTTTTTACTCTAGGGGGGCATCAGGGGGGCTTCAAAAGGGATATGGTGTCAATAAAAAAGGCCATCAAAATCGGCCTTCCAGAAACCATGTCGGTCCTTTCCTTTTGCAGCCTCCCTTTTACGGATACAGCAGTTTACGACCACAAATGTGGCGTTTCTGTAAACTGCAGTATCAGGGTAATAAATTTTAACTTTTGTTTGGTTGTTAACCCTTGTTTTCTTACCGGAAAAAACGGACTGAAATGGAAAAGTGCCAAAAATAGCGGTTTTGGCACCGTTTTTTTGTTTTTTTTTTAACCGTGTTAATCTGGGTAGTTAGGTCATGGGATATTGTTATAGAGGAGATTCTTACGGACGCGGCAATATCTAATAAGTCTACTTTTTTTTACAATTATTTAGGTTTTTGACTATATTATCTTTTTTGATACAACTTTTTTTTTTGGGTATCTCTAAAGTCTAAGTGTAATTTTTTTAATTTTCTTTTAGCCAATTATCTTATGTGGGGGCTCATTTTTTGCGGGATGAGCGGACGGTTTTATTGGCACTATTTTGGGGGCTATATGACTTTTTGATCGCTTGCTATGAAACTTTTTGTTATGTAAGGTGACAAAAAAAAAATTTTTTGCACCTATTTTTTTTTTTTTTTTTTTACTGTGTTAATCTGGGGGGTTGGGTCATAGGGGTATTTTTATAGAGGAGATTCTTACGGACGTGGCGATACCTAATAAGTCAACTTTTTTTTTACAATAATTTAGGTTTTAGACTATATTATCCTTTTTGATACCCTAAAAAAAAATTTGTATCTCTAAAGTCTAAGGGTCATTTTCAATTTTTTTTTTTATCTGATTATCTTATGTGGGGGCTCATTTTTTGCGGGATGAGATGACGGTTGTATTGGCACTAATTTGGGGGCTATATGACTTTTTGATCGCTTGCTATTAAACTTTTTATTATGTAAGGTGACAAAAAAAAACTTTTTTTGCACCTTTTTTTTTTTTCTGGACCGTGTTAATCTGGGGGGTTAGGTCATGGGGCATTTTTATAGAGGAGATTATTACAGACGCGGCAATACCTATGTCTACTTTTAATAAATTATTTTAGTTTTTTTGGGTGTCTCAAGTCTGAGAACCATTTTTTTTTTTATCCCATGTCAGTCCTAAATTGGGATATAAATTTAGTACTCCATGGAAGTGTGATACTCCCTGAAGCAACCGTCAATGCAGAGGCCCGGATGATCGGGGCATGTGTCGCACTGAGTAGTCGTGTCCTTCCGTATCCCCCTCCTGCGACACACTCTGCACTTTTTTTGGGTTCGTCCCTTCTTTCCAGTATGGGGGACCACACCTGGAAAGTGTTGGCCAGGGACGATCCGGGCGCCTACAGTTCCCGAGGTACTCCGGCCTGCTCTTTCCCGGTCCGAAAAGATCAGGGCCTTGAGGACTGCCTCATAGAACTGGAGGAATGTCCCTGTGCTGCCAGCGCTTCGGGATAGTACAAAAGAGTTGTACATGGCAACCTGCACCAAGTAGACCGCAACTTTTTTGTACCATGCCCGGGTTTTGCGCATGGCGTTATATGGCTTGAGGACTTGATCCGAGAGATCAACTCCTCCCATATACCGATTGTAGGCGACGATACAATCGGGCTTGAGGACCGTTGCCGCGGTACCTCGCACAGGGACAGGGGTGATGCCGTTACCATGAATTGTGGACAGCATAAGGACATCCCTCTTGTCCTTATACCTGACCAGCAACAGGTTTCCAGTGGTAAGGGCACGGGTCTCACCCCTGGGGATGGGTACCTGGAGGGGGTGGGCAGGGAGGCCGCGTTGATTTTTCCGCACGGTCCCACAAGCGGACGTGGATCTGGCGGCAAGGGACTGGAACAAGGGGATACTGGTATAAAAGTTATCCACGTACAAGTGGTAACCCTTATCCAGCAGTGGGTACATAAGGTCCCACACGAGTTTCCCGGTAACACCCAGAGTGGGGGGACATTCTGGTGGTTGAATCCGGGAATCTCGCCCCTCGTACACACGAAATTTGTAAGTGTACCCTGAGGTACTCTCACAAATTTTGTATAGCTTCACGCCATACCTCGCCCGCTTGGAAGGCACATACTGGCGGAAAATGAGTCTCCCCTTGAACGCAATGAGAGACTCATCAACCACGACCTCCCTTCCAGGTACATAGGCCTCCATGAATTTGGCCCCAAAGTGATCGATGACCGGCCGTATCTTGTACAGACGGTCATGGGCAGGATCACCTCGGGGTGGACATGCTGCATTATCGGAATAATGCAGACATTTCCTGATGGCCTCAAACCGGGAGCGTGTCATAACCGTACTGTAAAGTGGGGTCTGATATAGGACGTCCCCACTCCAGTACAGCCTGGCACTGGGTTTCTTGACCAGGCCCATATGCAGCACGAGGCCCCAAAATGTCCTCATTTCGGCTGCACTGACCGGCGTCCAGCCACCGGGCCTGGCCAAAAAGGAGCCCGGGTGTTGAGCGACGAACTGTTGGGCGTACAGATTCGTCTGCTCCACCATCAGATTTACCAGTGAGTCACTGAAAAAATGACAAAAAAAGTCATATTCAGTGTAGCCCACTGTGGAAATCTGGATTCCTGATTGGCCTACAAAATCAGGAATCACGGGCTCGTATCGCTCTGGGCTACACCAGACAAGTTCACCGGCAGGGTGCTCCGGTGGATTTAACTGGTGGGCCGGGAAACCAGTACGAGCCCCAGAGCTGCTCGTACTAGTGTGGGCCACAGGGTCCCTAACATGGCGGTCCCCTTGCTCCGCCTGGCGGCGTCTCCGCCGCCTTGGGGGCTCATCATCATCGCTAGATGATGAGGAGGATGCGGATGACAACAGGAATGTGGGGTCATCCTCATCCTCACTGGGACTCTCGGACTCGGAGGCAAGCTGGGCGTATGCCTCCTCGGCCGAGAACGTCCGGCGGGCCATAGGGGAGTGTGTGTCTGCGTGTATATGTGCGTGTGTGTAACTCTTTATTTGGTGTGCGTGTGTGAGGGGGCACGGGTGTTCACGAACTCACCCTAAAACTAACAGAAAAAAATAAATAAAACTAACTAAAAAAAGGGCAAAAAAGTGAGGAAAAAAAATTCAAAACTGCTGATCAACCGTCCGAAGTTGATCAGCGGTGGGGTGTGCGATGCGCTTACAGTGGCCGGACGCTAAGTGCCGGTCACAGTCAGCGAACTCAAAAAAAAAAAAAAAAAAAAAAAAAAGCACCCCAAAAAAGGTGGGGGGGGGGGGCAAGTGGCAGGGGGAGGGGGGCAAGTGGCAGCACCCCGGGGGGGTCTAGGGTCACACAGCTGTGCTGTGGACCCCAGACACCCTAACTAGGGTGATGCAATAAAAAGTAAAAAAAAACTAACTTTCCCTTTTTTTTCCCTGCCTATCCCAAACTTTCCCTAGCTGTCCCTATGTACCTGATGGGGTGCTGGGGCACAGATCGGGTCCTGGGGGCACAGATCAGGGGTGCTGGCAGCGATGGTGGACACAAGCAGGCAGCTCCTCTCTCCTCCGGCGCTGGAACACAAAAGGAGGAGGAGAGGGGCGCCTGCCTCTTTTGAATCTGCCGCCGCACCGCCCCCTGACCAATCAGAAAGCGATCCTGAGTGGTGATGTCACCATCACCACTCAGGATCGCTGGATGGTGATTGGTGGAGTGAAATCACACCACCATCACCATCCTGTTCCGGGTTATCGGGTCTTCAGAGACCCGAATAACCCGGAAACGCAGAAAACCGCAGGTCTGAATTGACCTGCGGTTTTTTGCGATCGCATACATGGGGGGGTCACCGGACCCCCCGACGCATTTGCCCCAAGTGCCTGCTCAATGATTTGAGCAGGCACGGGGTTCCGATCGCCGCCGGCCGCGCGGCGGTGATTGAAAATGCACAGGGCGTACATGTACGCCCTGTGTCCTTAAGTACCAGGGCACAAGGGCGTACCTGTACGCCCTGTGTCCTTAAGGGGTTAAGGCAAATATACCAGAGACGTAAGCCTTTCGACTGCTGTAGGGAGGTTGGCAACTTAGGTGACCTATCTTCTCCCTAGGTGGATGCAATGTGCAGAGGGCTCCATATCTCTCATAACATTGCCCTGGAATGGGAGATGCAGAATGGGAATATGATTTTTGTTCATATCTGTGCCATTGCCTCGCATCTACGAGTGTCCTATATACAGATCAGTTACATAGCAATATAATGGACTTGTCCTTAAATTGAGCTCGGCTTCTTTCGTCCTTAATCATTCTTTCACAATGAACCTGGTCTCGTTCACGTGGTTCAATCGGCGTCCAAGTCAAACCTGGCAGCCTTCACCCCTTGTCTGGAGGTCTTCATTAAAACATACGTTAAGCTTCTTAGATACTGGCCAGGTTACAGCTCTGTAATAATGTTTCCAATGCCAGTTCTTTTTCCCGGTGTGAGATCCAACTCCACCGAAGCCAAACACCCCCTCATGCTCCGGTGTTCCATCAGACAAGCTGACTTGGAGAACATTGAAATCTTGAGTCATTCAGCTGCCGCTGCTTCTGTAATTTGGATGATAATCGGATCAATGTGCCTGCACGATATATTTCTCCTGTCTGCGGCGCGTTTAAAGCCGTGTAGATCCAACATCTCCCCGGTTTCTTGCTTTGCATTCTGCTCTAGGGCTCTTTCCAACAATAAATCCTGTAATTAAGGCCAGTAATTTGAACGATGCCCAAGAATTGTCATTGGAAGGAGATCAACAGTAGGCTGATTACCGTCGAAGCATTCAAGATAAAGAAAATTCAGAAAACCTTGCACGATAATGTTATGTTCCTTACAAAAAGGTTATTGTTATGGGCTGTGTTGTAACAATGCCAACCCCTACTTCTGGTTAGAGCCCAGCCACAATTTTCGAGGTCTAAGGGTTTTATATTTATAGGACCTGTAGATCCTTGCTGTCATCAGATGACCTTCAGAGGAAACATCTATGCTGGCAACTAGTTAAGATTAAGGTGCTTATCACTGGATACTTACAGGGCCAGATTTATCATTAGCTCAGGTCAGAATAATAGAGTGAAAAAGTCCCCAAAAAGTCCCAAACGCTAAAACTGCGCACAAATTTGCGCTGCACTATGCTCACCAGTTTTCTGAAAGTGGGCATGTTTTCTTATGTAAATGAATCTCTAGACAGATTTACTATTGGGACTATTTAAAAAGTCGCAATTTCACTCCAGTGAGGACCATGCTTATCTTATGAGACTTTTTAATAGAACATGCGACTTTTTCATAAAAACGTGCAACTTCTTCGTAAAGATGTGCGACTTTTGTAAAGCTGCTTACTGGCGGATAAACTGCTACCGTCAAACCACATTTATTACAGTCTTAAAGGGCCGATCATAAATCTGACTTGGCTAAAACTGACTTTAGCCATATGTGAAAGTGGAGTGAGCTGTCAGAGTCATGATAAATCTGGCCCACAGTGTATTATAGGCTACATACAGCTAAAAGATGTGTCAGTCTTTTCTTTTCCACTTGGATTAACATGTCCAAGGATGTGTGGCAGGAGATGACCAACTTTGAAAAAAAGTATGATTTTGCGATACTCTGTCATAAGATGTCTATGCCATGTGTCTATGTGTGGCCACCCAGTGGTTGTGATGTGTACTGCGGTCTATCACAGTTTTTGCTAGCAGGGCAAGATATTGTATTAAGTTTGATAGAGTGATATATGACGGATCTCAATAGCGGAAAAGGAAAGCGCAGATGTGAAAGTAGCCTAAGGCTACTTTCACACTAGCGTTAATATTTTCCAGTATTGAGATCCGTCATAGGGGCTCAATACAGGAAAAAATCACTTCTGTTTTGCCCCCATTGCCAATGGGGACAAAGCCTAACTGAACAGACCAGAGTGCACCAGAATGCATTCCGTTCCGTTTGGTTGCGTTCTCATACCGGAGAGCAAACCGCAGCATGCTGTAGTTTTCTTTCTGTCCTGGGATGCGGAGCAAGACGGATCCGTCATGACCCACAATGCAAGTCAATGGGGACGGATCTGTTTTCTCTGACACAATCTGACACAATAGAAAACAGATCCGTCCCCCATTGACTTTTAATGGAGTTCATGACGGATCCGTCTTGGCAATGTTAAAGATAATACAACCGGATCCGTTCATAACGGATGCAGATGGTTGTATTATCAGTAACGGAAGCGTTTTTGCTGAACCCTGCCGGATCCAGTAAAAACGCTAGTGTGAAAGTAGCCATAGACGGGAAAAAAAGTCCTACATGCAGTACTTTTGTTTCCATTTAAAAAAAACGGATCTCGGACAGAAATGGCTCAAACCGATGACAACTGATGCAACAGGATCCGTTTTTTTCTCTCTCTCTTCTGACGGATCAGAAGAATGGAACGCTAAACGGTGATGTGAATGCATCCTAAGTAAATTTAAAAAATTGGTGCAAAATAAAATGACTGATACTCACTTTATCAAACCCCCACCACTCCCTTTCAAGTGATTCCCGTTCCCCACCGGTCTCTGCTCCCTGGTTCCTCTGGATATACAAGAAATGACCGCTCAGCTCATGATTCAACGGCCCACCTTCCCCTGTCCCAACTAAAGCCCTTGAAAATCCAACGGGCAAATGCTCAGCAGAGCACTGGTGTCCACCAGCTGTCCCTATGGCTGGAATAAAAAATCCGCCCCTATGTAATTGACTATTCATGGTTTGAATTAGAAGATACAGTTTACGTTATGTATTATTTTGCTATATATTTCCAGTGACATATTGGCCAGAGCGGTGGCACTAGAGCAAGAAGGGATTTACCAGGTGGGCGTTACATCAGTGGCTCGTGGCTGTTCTGCTTACTGTGTCCAGCAGCCCAGACCCTCCTCCACTGTCTTCTTCCCAGCAGGCCTGACCACCGGGTCTGCTTTACCCCTCCACACATGCTACATATTAACTAATGGCTCAGCTTCTCCTCCTCTGCCCATAGGGCGAGCGTGCATACACCTGGATCTTTAACATCTAATAGATGGCCACCTTGGGGTACTCAAAGGGGTATTCCCACCAGAGACAATGGGAGCCTATCGCTAGGATATGTCCCCATTGTCTGATAGGTGCGGGTCCCACCTATAAGGGGAAGGTGGTGGTTGGAACCAGTGATGTGAACGTAGCCTAAGGTATACTACATGAAGGAATCTGTAAAACCAAGATCAAAAAATAAATAAAATAATAATAAAATAAAAAAATCACTCAGTATCTTTTTTTTTCCCCATTCCCACCCTAAAAAAAGGAATAAAAGTAACGAAATGGTGCTGTTAAAAAATTCATCATGTAAAACATCAAATCTAAAGGCACAGCGACCCCCGAGTCCTATTCCATCAGAACTGCCTGCCAAACCACCCCCTATTTCCCTACCATTGTTTCCACCTCCCATCCATCTTTTCTTATGGGGTCCACCATCCCTTACATCTCCCGGGATTCCTTTCTCTATGGAAACATAAGCACAACAGCACACTAAGAGAAAATCTGTTCTTTCCACATGGCTGCTGTTGTCACCGGCATATTTGTAGGCTATGGACAACTTTTGGTTCTTTCCATAGGCAGCAGCTGAACAGGTGAAACCTGTAATATACTCCACAAACGCGCCTAGAACATCTCAGTGATGCATTGCATGGTCATGGCAGCACCTTCTTCTATTCATGCCTATGGTAAATCTACACCTTTCCAAACCGATTTGCTACCCTTTCTTAAAGGAAATCTGTCAGCAGTTTTAGCCACGCTAAAGTGCTGAAAGCAGTAGGCAGGAGCTAGAGAGAGCAGGACAAACACACCTTTTGCAGAGCTTTTCTTATCAGGAGTAGTGTGAATATGATCTTTTATTTTGCCAGATTCTCCGATTCTGCTCTATGGAATGGCCAGGATGTAGAGCTTCACTGTGAGGCTGTCAGACCCCACCATGCACATAACGGGACAACCCTTTTAAGGGGCTGAAACTGGCAGTATAAAGGTTCATATTCACACTACTCCTGATAGGAAAAGCTTCACAAAATCTATATGTTTGAACTGTGCCTGGAGCTGCCAGCAGTTTAGGGCTTGTTCACATCACCATTATGGATTCCGTCATTGTTTTCCGTTATAACATGGTTATAACGGAAAATAACGGAATCCATAAGACGGAAGTCAAAACGGAAGCCTTTAAGAGGCATTCGATTTTGATCCTTCATAATACAAGTCTATGGGCAGCATAACAGATCCGTCTGGTTTCTAAAGGTGTCCGTTTGGACTCTTGTCTTATGGATTCCATTATTTTTCATTATAACCATAACGGAAAACAATGACGGAATCCATAACGGTGATGTGAACAAGCCCTTAGCATGGTCAAAACTGCTGACAAATGCCCTTTAATATAGTAACTTTACTTTACTTGTTCAGTTGTTAATACTTAAGTCTATCTTTTATTGTCATTACATCTAAAATATAAATGTAAATATGACATGTCATGGCATTTGCCTACCTCTATGGAAGCATCTCATCAGGACAACCAGAGAAGCCTAATGCTTATTCAGCCAACAGCTATCCAGAATGAACTTTCCATACAAATTCATGCTGGCTTCAATGGGGAAAGGGGATTTAGCCCTTGTCATACTGAAATTCATCATGTTCGATCCCTTTTTCCAGCATATGTTGAACGAATGCCAGCCGAACCTTTCATACATATTAATAGTTGGTTGGTCCTGCAGAAATTGGCAGGCTTGGCCAATGTTCTGTAAGTCAAACATGTAAGATTACCTTTAGCTTGGATGGCAGAGACCCAGACAGAGAGGTAGTAGTGGGATTTATCATTTGAATTATCCCAGAATTATCCCATGAGGGATGTCCTCTCATTGATGCTAAGGAGTCAAAACAACTTCAGATGGCACTACAACTTTGCGTTTTATATTTGCTTTTCTTTATTTCATTTTTCCCCCCACTTATTTCATATTCCATATGAGGTGCAGTAAAGCATTAACATGCAGTACATTCAAAACATTGGCAAAGTTTTGGGTCTGTATTTAGATGACCCTTTATCAAGCTGTTACCTGTGTTCCTCACGACACGTGACCCTAAGGAGTGTGTGATTTCCCCCTCCCACCCATTGCAGAATCTGCCACTACACTTGTATGCAGCCTGTGTGATTCCACCCCTGCAAAATTCTTTTGGGTAGGCTTTCCTTCCCTATCTATAGCCTGTGTGATGCTTTCCCCATTCTCTACACTCTGATCTGCCATGTAAAACCTCCTCCCCCTCCCTGCTGCTATCCCTAACAGTGAGAGAAGGGAGGGTGAGAGCTGACAGAGCCTTCAGAAACAAAAGCAGAGCTCAGACAGATCTGTTCAGCAGCAGGAGCTAGGTGAAGGATTTACGCACACTCAGCAGAAGGAAAGTGGTAACAAGGAGTGTGTGATTTCCCCCCTCCCTTTGGATAGGCTATCCTTCCCTATCTAAAGCCTGTGTGATGCTTTCTCCCTTCTCTACACACTGATCTGCCTTGTGCAACCCCCTCCCCCTCCCTGCTGTTATCCCTAACAGTGAGAGAAAGAAGGGTTAGAGCAGAGAGATAGCCTTAAGAAACAAGAGCAGAACTCAGACAGATCTGTTCAGCAGCAGGAGCTAGGTAAAGGATTTACACACACTCAGCAGAAGGAAAGTGGTAGCAAGTAGTGTGTGATTTCCCCCTCCCTTTGGGTAAGCTTTTCTTCCCTATCTATAGCCTGTGTGATGCTTTCCCCATTCTTTACACTCTGATCTGCCATGTACAACCTTCTCTCCCTCCCTGCTGTTATCCCTAACAGTGAGAGAAAGGAGGGTTAGAGCAGAGAGAGCCTTCAGAAACAAAAGCAGAGCTCAGACAGATCTGTTCAGCAGCAGGAGCTAGGTGAAGGATTTATACACACTCAGCAGAAGGAAAGTGGTAGCAATTGTTAATGAAAATTATTTAAAAAGTTGCTTAATTTAGCATTTAGTAAGCAAATGAAGAACAAACAAATTTCCTGCAAAGGAGTCTGGACATGACAACATTCACTCTTGAGCTGCCCTTTATCACTTCCTAAATGTAGGGAAGATATGGCAGTCTGAGAACCCCCCCACCCCCTTTTTCGAAGAGGAAAGCCTAGGCATCATAGCAGTCCTTGCTGGTGGCTGCACATCCTGCTTTGTGTAATTCAGTCTAATTCATTATGTATCCAGCATGCACACACAATTAAATAGTTAGCTTCCTGCTGAAAGAGCTGCATCCCCTTCAGGGCACGGTGCTAGCCAAGCACGGAGCAATCAGCAATTTGTGTGTTCTCCATGTCGATCCGCCACAGAGAGATCCTCCATTGCCAGTCATTATTGTAACGAGACACTGAATGGAGCAATTAACAGCTCATCATTTGTGAACCTAATATAGCGCATTGCATGGGGCGGAGTAGCGAGCCACAATGGCTGCCATCAAATTTAATCAAGACTCATATAATAATGTTAACCACAAGTGATGGAGACTTTATTTTTTTTTATTTAAAAAATTCCTAATTTCGAACAACAAAAAAAATGTAATTCAGAGCGTTCTTCACATGACATGACCATACCATAGGTTTTGGGAGGAGCTTTTAATCTGTAGGCTTTGATTTCCAGTTTGCGTTAGGGTCCATACCTCCATAAAGTGGATGTATGACTCCTGCCAGGGTGCAAAGGATATGGCCACGTTATTGCTTTTGTGCCCCCAAGTGACACCTAAGTGTATGTACCGGTGGCCTTCTAGATCTTGTAAAATGCTGGTTTTAGCAAATCCTTGCATTTTGCATTAAAAAAAAATCTGTCGCATCTTTTCTTAGACCTCAGTGTTTGGCTGTCCCTCTGTTGCTCTTCCTGGTAATAGAAAATGTATTGGGCGAGCACTCTAACATAAAACACACATTTATTCTATAAAATGATATTAAACACATAAAATCAATATAAAAATCTAATCACAATATCCACAATGGGACGACTGCTGGATGCCACTGTAAGAGTCCGTGGTACAAATGGAGATCTCTTTTACCATATAAGTGCTTTTGTTCCTTATGGAGCTTGAAAAGTTAGTGTTGTATCGACAATATAATCGACAGAATGAGCGACAAAATAATCGCAATTTGTTTCCTTATGGGGCTAAGGAGGTTGGTCTTATATCCAGAAAGTCGCAATAAATACACGTGGTGTTGTTACTTTCGAGTATACTTTGACACAGTCCGAAAGTTCGTGGTATCAATATTGACCGTATTTAGTCAGGTTATAGCAGATGGTAATCTCGGCTATTCAGCCGCTTACCTCCTTCCTTCAGGAATTGTTCTGGCGTCTCCGCTGGTATTACCGAGGGGCGGGCAGTGTGGGAAACTCCGGCGTCTTGCGTCGCACTCCTCGATTAGGTGTTCTCGAGTTCTGTATTAGCAAACTCTCGCTTACAGAACTTCTCTTTCGTCTAGAGGTGGCGTCTCCAATATGTCGAATAAGAGCCCGATCTTTCAAATTCATTATGATAATGTCTGCATGGCCATGCAACTAGAGATATTCCGACAGGTGTGTGTGGCGTTTACCATTTCCCTCGTCAAATAAATTGTGTCCTTATACATTATGACTAGAGATGAGCGAAGTTCTCTAAAATGAGATTTTGCGGCGGATCTTTAAGCAAGATGGCTGCGGGTGATTCTTTGCACTCAAATGAATGAGAGAAGTATGATTTTTTTTTGATTTTTTTTACCGACATTTCAGGGAACACCGATTTGTTACCACGAAGCACAACGAAATTCAGCTTTGCAGCAAATCAAATTTATCCTAAAATTCAGATTGAAGTTGACTTTGTGAACTTCGATTCGCTAAATTCTAAGGGTACATTCACATCACCGTTTAGCTTTCCGTTCCTCTGATCCGTCAGAAGAAGAGAGAGAGAGAAAAAAACCGGATCCTGTAATAAAACGGATCCTGTTGCATCAGTTGTCATCCGTTTGAGCCATTTCCTTCTGAGATCCATATTTTTAGATGGGGGGGGGGATCCTACATGCAGTAATTTTGTTTTCATCTAAAAAAACATATCTCAGATGGAAATGGCTCAAATGGATGACAAGTGATGCAACAGGATCAGTTTTATTACAGGATCCGTTTTTTTTTCTCTCTCTCTCTCTCTTCTTCTGACGGATCAGAGGAACGGAAAGCTAAACGGTGATGTGAATGCAACCTAGTTATGGCCATGCTTAATCAGTTCTGATAAAGTAGAGACACATCACTTTTATAAGCACAACAGCAACCCCCATGTTATCATTTTATTCATACATTTTCAGGAGGAATAACAGAGGAATGACAGAATTGTAAGAAAACCTGCTCCAGAATTGTTATTTCAGGGGGAATTTAAGTATTTACTAAAACAAATGTCAGCAGAGCGGGTAGGTCCTCATTAAATTAGGGACTGTGATTGTGGGTCATACATTACATTTTGTATTAGTTTATGTTTAGTCTGTATCAATGGTCAAATATAGTGTTGAGCGCGAATATTCGAATAGCGAATTTTTTTCGCGAATATCGGCACTTCGCTAATTCGCAAATATTTCGAATATAGTGCTATAAATTCGATATTTCGAATATTCGATTTTTTTTTTTTTTTTTTTATTGTTATATTTTTTTCTTTCCCACTTCCCTAAAGTAGTTCTTACCTGTCCTTTGGATTCCTGGCTTCCTGGCTGCTCCAGTCAGTGCCCGTTGCCGCTTCTGCCGCCTTCCGTGCTCATGGAGCGTCCCCATCTCCATGGGAACGTCTCCATACTAGAATGTACTGTCGGATTTGAGAATTACGTTGAAATCGCAAATGCGATTAATATAACTTGAAATAATCGCATTTGCGATTTCAACGTAATTCTCAAATCCGACAGTACATTCTAGTATATGGAGACGTTCCCATGAGCATGGAATATAGCATTACTAAGTTGAAATCGCCATGCGATTATTTCGTGTTATATTAATCGCATTTGCGATTATCTATTTTTTTTTTTTTTTTTTTACTATGGTTGGCTTCAATGGTAGAATTAGCGAATATGACGAATATATTCGTTATATTCCACAAAACGAATATAACGAATGTATCCGTCATATTCCACAAAACGAAGATAACGAAGTATTCTGCATCTTCGTTTTAGCTACCTATACATCAACTTCGCTAATTCTAGCAATCATATAGGAAAGTTTACTATAGAGACAGCTAAGTATAATTCACTATGCGATTATATTACTTTGCTTTTTTTATAAATAGATTATAATAATTATCAGGTATTATAATTATTCTATTTATATAAAAAAAGCAGTCATATAATCGCATAGCGAATTATACTTATCTGTCTCTATAGTAAGCCGTCCTATATGATTGCTAGAATTAGCGAAGTTGATGAATAGGTAGATAAAATGAAGATGCAGAATACTTCGTTATCTTCGTTTTGTGGAATATGACGAATACATTCGTATATTCGTTTTGTGGAATATAACGAATATATTCGTCATATTCGCTAATTCTACCATTGAAGCCAACCATAGTAAAAAAAAAAAAAATAGATAATCGCAAATGCGATTAATATAACACGAAATAATCGCATGGCGATTTCAACTTAGCAGTGCCAACTTAGTTAGCACTGCTATATTCCATGATCATGGAGCATCCCCATCACCATGGGAACGTCTCCATATACTAGAATGTACTGTCGGATTTGAGAATTACGTTGAAATCGCAAATGCGATTAATATAACTTGAATTAATCGCATTGCTATTTCAATAGGAGAGTAGCCTTTAAGTTAAAAATCGCATGTGCGATTATTTAAATCGCATATTATTCGCGATAACTAGAATAATAACGAATATTCGATTTCGACGAATATAAAACGAATATTCTATCGAATATTCGCGAATTTCGTCGAAATCGAATATGGCACCTGCCGCTCATCACTAGTCAAATACACAGATCGGCATTCCACAGGAGACGGGACCTGATATCCTTGGAAACCATAAATGACCAGTGTAACCCTCCAGAGTAATATTGTCATGAGTAGTGACCACCAGGTGGCGCTGCACAGGGTCTTTCCAAGCTGCAGTGTAATTTGTGGTTTATGCTAGGCAGGAATCACATTACTAGATCTTGGTTTGTATTGTCATAATCTGTCCATTTTTGGATCTTAGCTGTCCTAAATGTTTGTAAATTCCCAATTTGAGTCCAAATTGTCAGAAAAATGTGGGTTCGTACCCAAAATGCAGTTACTCCCACTTCCTGTTCAGTTTGGTAAAAAAAAAATGGAAGTTGCTGTATGGACTCCTTCATGATATCTGGCAGTGGGACCCGACTTCCAGCAGTTTCTGTAGACCAAAGGAAAAAATAATTTCAGGCGATCCATAATAACTATGGGATTTTTTTTCTATTCACATGGGCTAGATTTCCACGCGGGTGCAATGCGTGAGGTGAACGCATTGCACCCGCACTGAATCCGGGGATGGGCACATGCTCTATTTTGTGCGTTTTTCGCGCAACGCAGGCCCCATAGAAGTGAATGGGGCTGCGTGAAAATCGCAAGAATCCGCAAGCAAGTTGGATGCAGTGCGATTTTCACGCACGGTTGCTAGGAGACGATTGGGATGGGGACACTATCATTATTATTTTCCCTTATAACATGGTTATAAGGGACAATAATACAATTTTTTATACACAATGCATAGTACAATAGGGCTGGAGGGGTTAAAAAAAAAGAAAACATTTTATCTCACTTTAATCCACTTGTTCGCGCAGCCCGGCTTCTCTTCTGTCTTCATCTTTGCTGTGCACAGGAAAAGGACCTGTGGTGACATCACTGCGCTCATCACATGGTCCGTCACATGATCCATCACCATGGTGATGAAGCATGTGATGGACCATGTGATGAGCGCAGTGACGTCATGAAAGGTCCTATTCCTACTGCACAGCAAATATGAAGACAGAAGAGAAGTCAGGCTGCCCGAATAAGTGGATTAAGGTGAGTTAAATTATTATTATTATTATTATATTATTATTTTTAACCCCTCCAGCCCTATTGTACTATGCATTCTGTATTAAAAATGCTATTATTGTCCCTTATAACCATGTTATAAGGGGAAATATTACAATCTACACAACACCTAACCCAAACCCGAACTTCTGTAAAGAAGTTAAGGTTTGGGTACCAAACATGTCGATTTTTCTCACGCGCATGCAAAACGCATTACAATGTTTTGCACTCGCAAGGAAAAATCGTGCATTTTCCCACGACGCACCCGCATTTCACCTGTGTGAAAGGGGCCTTACAAAAATATCTGGTCATTGTATCATTATTACTATTTTATCTACATCTTATCCACATTTTTAGGTCTGGTCATTGTAAATTTTAAAGGGGTTATCCAGCCCCTTGAAATTTTTAAAGAGGTTTAAAGAATATTTTGAAGTCTCAAAATGTTGCAAAAAAGTTACATAAACTCATACCTTTAACGGGCAGTGGGTGTGGGCCCACTGTGCCAACTAACCGGTTTGACTTTGGGCTAAACCTAAGGGCATTGTCCTGTCGGTTCTCTGGTATTCAACCTTTAACAAGGATCTGGACTTTGCTGCAGGGAACCAACCAGGTTGCTACCTCCTGGAGTAGTCCTGGTGTATTAGATGGCAGTTGACCAATTGGGCCAGAAAACAGGCAAAAGGAGAAGCCCGCAAAGGCAGAATATGTGCGTATTCTAGATAGGTCAGAGCAGATGGCAAGGAGCAGAATAGGTAGTCAGGCAGGGTATGGTATAGAGGTAGAAAGATTTGAGATCACATCTTCACTGGTTACTAGACACTAGAAAACCCAGTTAAATAGGAAGCCTGATTATCAGCTGGGCATGCAGTTCTGTCATGGAACCATGAACCAGACGTACAACAGAGATGAGTGGAAATAAGAAGGCTTTATTGGAAATCAAGCCGTAGCAAAAGTCCAAACGGATGGCTAAACCGAAGCAGGGTCTTGCGTAGACAGAGGTCAGGAACCAGGAGGGTGGTCAGACGAAGCCAGGAATCAGGAACCAACGGGGTAGTCAGACGAAGCCAGGATCAGGAACCAACGGGGTAGTCAGACGAAGCCAGGATCAGGAACCAACGGGGTAGTCAGACGAGGCCAGGATCAGGAACCAGAAGCAGCAGCAGTCTTAGAAGCATGTGAACACAGGAGGACCAAGCAAGGAACTGAAGCCACAGACCTTCTATATATATGAGCTAGGCATCCAGCTCCTCCCAGTGGGAAGGAGAAGCCGCAGGGTGGGAGGCTACAAGAAACCCAGAAACCAAGATGGCCGCCAGCACATGTCAAACGAAGGTAAGACCATGACAAGTTCACTGAGCACTGGTTTCAGTACACACAGAGATATATATAAAAAAAAAAAGGAGTGTCAGAAAGGGTAAAAGGGGGAAGAATGTGGGAGAAGATGTGGCAGGCGCAGAACTATGAAGTGCCTTTTGCGCTGTGGCATTAGAAGAATTTTGATATCTCTGACTTTTAGTCTAACCAGACTGTCTATTACTCTGTAATTCCTCTAGTGCTGTTCAATGGAAAAAGTAGGTTTAAAGAGCACACCAAACGCTTGAAATAACTTCTTTATTAACTTCAACTTTTTTTCATATAAGACTGTCGCCTCCACAGCAGATAGTCCATGTACAAAACATATCACAAAATGGCGGTATGCATAAGATGGTGATTCAACTGTTCAATCTTGTCATTCAACATAAAATGGTGGATAAATTTCTCTCTGGAGTATCTGTACTCTCACTTTACGTTATGATCTCTTTATGATCTCTCTGAGAGGTATATTTGAGCTCTAACTAATAGTTCTGCTTGCTCAACTAAGCACTTTATGATCTCTCTGAGAGGTATATTTGAGCTCTAACTAATAGTTCTGCTTGCTCAACTTGTTTTGCAGTATGCAGTATGCAATTGCTTATGATCTGGTATGAGCAGTTCACAGTTTGTATGCAATTTGTATGGAATCTTGTTTGTATGCTTGCAATTTGGTGGAACTGTAAGTAAACACACATATAACTGGTTCAGTATACAGTTCTAAACACAATACTAACAATATAAACATTATATAACTGTTCTAAATACCTATTTTGGGCTCTTGTTCCCATAAAAACACAGCTCTCATTGGAGTGAATGTCTCTTCAGCTCCTGTCTATGGTGAATAATGATTCTAGCAGCTCCTGCTAGGGGAATTCCCAGACAGGCTGTGTGTGAGGCTGGCTGTGATTGGTGAAAACTCTTGCTGTGTGAGAAGCTGGCTGTGATTGGTCTAGACTTGTGCCCAGCAACAACAGATTAACACTATGCTTTCTGTTATTTCTGCTGTGTCACTGAGCTTACCTTACATTACAAAATTAATCTTAAAGGCATATTATCTTTTTTTGCTTCTGTGAACAGAAATTTAAAAGTTATATGACATAAAAAACATTATGTCACAGAAATAACTCTGCTTTTGTCTTTAACGCATAAACATAGAAACTGTATTAAGGTTATTAGCAGGTTTAGCTGTATACACATATAAGCTATACTAGCAACCTAGGACAGGTCTTAGCTGGCCAGCTACAGAGGAGGCGCCAGGAGGACCCTCAAACCCGTGCAAAAGATAGATAGACAAAATGTTTGGGGTAATCCAGAGAATTGTTGGAAGGTGGAGGTATAGAACTAGTTCTGCCAGGAGGCTGAGACCCACAAAAAAGGGGGGTATTGTGGAGCAATCCAGTGGTTGTGGATGAACCGCAGGAAATATAAATATAAAAATTGGGTGAGGTGCCAACTGTTCAGAAGAATAGCATTATCATTATATAGGGAAGACCAGAAGCCATGTAAACCATATGGAAGTCAAATCTGATAGAATGAAAATCTAAAAAAAAAAAAATCAGTATAGATCCATCTCTACTTACGGATTTTTTTATTTTTTTTATGTTTTCATTCTATCGGATTTGACTTCCATATGGTTTACATGGCTTCTGGTCTTCCCTATACAATGGTAATGCTATTCTTCTGAACAGTTGGCGCCTCATGCAATTTTTATATTTATCCAGTACACACAGGGAGAAAAGAGCAATGTCCGTGCATGCCCTGGACAGCAGGACAGTGCTGGGAATGGACCGCCAACGTGACAATCCTACTCCCATTCCAATGTCCTCGAATCACCTAACAATCTCTATTTCCTGGTGGCTCTTGATGCACAGGAAATAATCACTCATCCAATCACTGGCCACAATGCTGAACCCCCCCCCCCCCCCCAACCCCTGATTGGCAGAGAGGTCATTTCCTGTGTGTCAAGAGGAACCAGGAAGTAGAGACCAGTGAGGAATCTGGAAGAAGTAGAATTGAAGCAGTGGGGAATCAGGAAGAAGCAAAATGGAAGTAGTGGGGATTCGGGAAGATACACAAGGTGAGGTGAGTATAATTTTATTTATTTATTTCATTTATTTGACAGCATTCTACTCCTTTTCCACAAATAATTTTTATGGGCCAGACAACCCCTTTAAAAAATTCTAGCAACTTTTTCAGTAATAATGACCTGAAACCCTCTGCAGCAGTCCGGACCCCCGTATTCCATCCTAAGTAGGTGAGTGTGTACGCGTCTATAGAGGTTTTTGGCTATCTCCCATCTATGATTTACAAGTCAAGCAGCTTAAACGTTTTGTATCCACTTGAAATAAAGTCTCAGCCGCACACCCGTCTCTCAGCACATGTAAATTAGTGTAAGGACATAAATAGTTCCAAATGTTTCAAGGAACTGGAGTGATAACAGCAAGGCTGAGCTGGAATGATCGCCAGACCCCCATATTGAACGACTTAACCTCCTGCTATTGTTTTCTTACTGACAACTTCCACTGTTGCCGTTTTAGATGGAATTTCAGATGGGTCCCGACACTGATACAGATGTGCTGTTAGAGCGTTAGCTCTTCAGCCAAGGAACATTTGCTGGTCACTAATGCAGCCCACCATACATTACACTGCAGTATTCATTCACTTGCCACCACGACCACATGTTCGTAACACTTTCTTCTGCACCAGTGTCCAAGCCAACCTACTGCTGGGATTTCTTGACATGCCAGTCTCCGTGTCTGCAGACAAGTCTATGTGTATTCTGTATTAAACCGACCCCATTGTGATCTGCCCTACTCCTGTATGGCACAGGGGCAGTGCCAATGTAAAGAATCAGGACAAACAAGTTGATTCAGTGCAGACCCAGGCACACGGGTTAACCCCTACAGAGCCTTAAACTGCCTGGTACCTTTTTCTCGCACCCTGGCAAAGCACATCCTCAGCTGGACTCTATTCAAACCTTGCTGGTACGTAGCTGCTTTTGATGCCTCTGGATGCCCTGGCAGAGCCCCAGATAAAATAAACATGTGTGTGTGTTTGTGTACAGGGCACAGAGCCCCTGACGCCGAAGAGGCGGCATCTTAATAGGCATTAATGAGCCAAAGAAGGGGGCATGAACAGGCCAACTTCCTAAGGCCCAGGTCCAGCAAGTAAATGTAATAAAGGGGGACACAAACTCCAACGTCTCTGCAAGGATTTACAGTCTGGAGCATTTTCTATCTTTTGTCGGGATATTTTTTTCAGATTAATCTTTTTGTTTTCGATGTTGTAATGTCACAGATGATGGAAGCGGTGTGCCAGGTCCAGGATCTGCAGAGGATCAGTCATCTGCATTTTGGAAGAATTGGGGGAGAAGAAAATTATGACATTTTGTCATCACTCATCATTGTCTTTGGTTGTATTAAAGTAAATTGGTACTTAAAGTGCCGCATGTCTGTGATATCTGTCACTGTCTGTGATCCTGAGGACCCTGACTGCAAATGTAGAGAGGTATGAGAGAAAGATTACCTGAGAGATAGATAGATAGATAGATAGATAGATAGATAGTTAGATAAAAGGAAGAACAAGAAAGAAAGAAAGAAAGAAAGAAAGAAAGAAAGAAAGAAAGAAAGAAAGAAAGAGAAAATATGAGATAGATAGATAGATAGATAGATAGATAGGAGATGATAGATAGATAGATAGATAGATAGATAGATAGATAGATAGATAGATAGATAAGAGATAGATAGATAGATAGATAGATAGATAGATAGAAGGAAGAACAAGAAAGAAAGAAAGAGAAAATATGAGATAGATAGATAGATAGATAGTAGATACTGATAGCTAGATAGCTAGATGTCTTATGCTGATCCTCATTGAATCCCCATCAGAAGAAGCCGAACTCCCGACAGCAGAAAGACCAACAGAAAGCCCGAAAACGAACGCAACCGCCACTATGGGATCTGTCCCTTCCGCAACAAAGCAAAAGACAAACTATGCGCTGATAGATCAATACAGAGCCCCACCACGCCCCACCCCACCGCCCGAGCAAGACAGAAAACCCCATGCGATAGTTCCTCGATCCTCTGGCTGCTCGATCATTACCTAAATATAGAAGAAAGAAATCTGCCTCATAGCATCCCTTAAAGAGCACGCCGAAGAAGAACAGCCGCCCCGAAGCAGAAATTTGGCTGATGCTCATTCGAGCCAGGAAAAAAACGAGAAGAAAGAAGAAAGAAAGCAGAAAGACAAGAAGAAAATATGGCTGATAGTAAATTAAAGAGAAAGAAAGAACAAAAAAGAAAGAAAGAAAGAAAAATTCTTGACTGCACCATATGAATGCAGCCTTAATATTGTAAATCAGCAAATATCATAAATTCATTCTTGTGTCTAAAGAAGAACAAATACCATAAAGTGAAGTAGTTTTCGGGGATGAGTTAATTATGGCTGAACCTCGTCCTGCGCGTCTAATCTGATCTTATTAACACGTGCCATTCGTGTATGCCCTAGTGCTGGATTTATGGAGTCTTGCCATTACTGCGCCCTTAGGACCCTGGTCTGACTCCCATTGATTCCCTCAAGCACCAATTATCTGATGGTGGATCTCCCTTTGAAGTGGCCCCTTCTCTCTGTGACTCTGTCTCCTGCATGCCCTCGGCCAGGTCTGCCTGTTTTACTAGGCCCTGCTGGGAGGAGGGAGAACAAGGTATATATGGGCTGCATTACAGAAGGGTTTATAATTCACACTGTTTCCACGCCTTTACAAGATTCAATTAAAAATTAATCAGGAGAGCAGAGCGGTTAAATACTACATACATGACCCCGGGCTATAGAGACCCAGTGCTATGCCCCTCGTTTGTGCTGCTGCTCCGGGCACTGAAGCTTTCTGTCTGGGCAGAATAATTATACTATTTTTCATTAGATGCAAAATTCAGAATTCTACCTTGTATTATAGGAAATAGGTTCATATAAACCTCTGTGCCCAGACACGCTACAATAAACTGTATCTACCAATGGTTTCCAAACCAGACATAGAAGGTGCCCTGAAGTTACAAGGGTGAGTAGTGGCCACCTAGTGTGCTCGTGTTCTGATCTCGTGTCATATATTGCAAACATTATGATTAATAGCCTTTTATTATATTGGGAGGGGGGCATTTCTAAGGAGGAAAACGGCCAAGGGACCATAATAAAGCCACCTGTGCCAACCATGTCTCTTCTTCTTGACAACATAAGGATATAGTCATGAAGGAGACCCTTAAATATGGTTGGACTTGTTCCAGTTTTATTATATGAGGTTCTTTTGTCCTTACAGGTCCAGAGTACAAACCATTTCTTGTCTGTGCTGCCCGGGTAAGATCCAGCCATGATTGGTGGGGAAGTGCACAGGGATATGTGGGCTATTGGGTATTTTATAAGATGATCTTCCCACCTTCAAGGAGTTTATGGAGCTTTTTTGGGAAGATACCCATACAATTTCTTGACCCTTGCACTAAGCTGGGCTCTGTTGCAAAACCATGGCCTAGAAGGAAACCATGAGGGTGCCAGAAGCTGTTGCTACAGTCCAGATAAATTCAACAACCAGTCCATGTGGCAACTGAGGCCGTAGGAGATGGTGATGATGTGCTGCGCTACAAGCAAGTCTTAAGAAGTCACTAGAATGATACCACCATGACTTCATCAGTTCTTAAGGAGATGCTGAAAAGATACCACCATAATCTCCTTAGGTCTTAAGAAGATGCTAAAAAGATACTACTATGACTTCATCAGGTCATAAGAAGATGCTGAAAAAATACTATCATGACTTAATCAGGTCTTAAGGAGATGCTGAAAAGAATTGCCATGACTACATAAGATCTTAAGAAGATGCTGAACAGATACTGCCATAACGTCATCAGATCTTAAGGAGATCCTGAAAAGATACTACCATGACTTCATCAGGTCTTAAGAAGATGCTGCAAAAATACTATCATGACTTCATCGTTACTTAATGAAATGCTGAAAAGAACTGCCATGACTACATAATATCTTTAGAAGATGCTGCACAGATACTGCCATAACTTCATTAGGTCTTTAGGAGATGCTGAAAAGAACCGCCATAACTTCAGCAGATCTTAAGAAGATGCTTCAAAGATACTACCATGACTTCATCAGGTCTTAAGCAGACGTTGAAAAGAACTTCCATCACTTCTTCAGGTCTTAAGGAGACACTGCAACATAAAGCCACCATATAGCTAGGGAATAATTGCTAATTATTTGCATCTGTACCATGTGGGGACTGTTGTGTTGTAAGTTGGACTGTGTAACATTTAGGACTCTCTTGTGAGAAGAAACCGTTGCATTGAACGTTACCCCTGACTTGGCTGCTGTGCTAAATTGCTTTTATAATGGGCCCAGATCAAGGATATTCAAGTTGATTGGCGTCCGATTAAAGTGACTTCCACATGGGTGGATGCAAAGTGAAAAGGGGATGAATGATCATTATTACGATCATTCGTCCCCCATTCACTTTGCCTAATGCCGACAACACAACCCAAGTCAATGTGCTGCAGGCAAATAACAATTTTAGGTGCCGCCTGAAGAATGTGATCACTTGACGAGCAGCCAGGAGGCTGCAAAAACAACCCCATCCGGATGAACGGGACTGATTTTAAGTCCATTCTACATGGACCGATGATCAGCCAAACAAGTATTCATAAGAATTCCCTAATGATGAGCCAACAATCAAGCAAATGCTGAAATTTCAAGTGATAGCTTTTTTTATTGTGACATAAATGCTCAGTAGTCAACAGCAAATCTCGTCTTGCAAACAAGACAATGTAGAGCAGGGGTGCACAACGTTTCCTGGTTGGGGGCCACATTGCCAGACTGAACCAATGACGAGGGCCGAAATTAAAATTTAAAGGTGTATTAACAACTGAAATATTGTACTTATGACATATTGAACACACATTATATACCATTAATGTCTAGTTACACTTCCAGGACCCCCATCTAATGGGAAAAATACATGAAAAATATATGTGAGCAGCCGCAAGACATAGACATACATGTCTGTTACCAGATGGTTGGGGGCCGCACAGAATGGTATCAAGGGCCGCATGTGGCCCCCGGGCCGCAGGTTGTGCACCCCTGATGTAGAGTGTACGGGGGACAAACAATCATAGTGGCGTTCATTTATCCCTGTACAACATCCATCAGCTGGTGTAAGGTATTTTAAATAAGTGCTGATCAACTTGGTATTTTGACACTCTGTGCCCGTTATAGCCCTTCAGGGGGCTAATGTAAAAAGACCCATAGTTTTAGAAGTTTCTGCAACAAATTTTCCGCATGTGAACATACCCCGAAGCAAAGAGTCAGACTCTTTTTTATAGAAGTCTGAATCTGTTGGAAGAGATGTGCAGAGCAAAGAACTAAGGGATGTTTGATGGTGACAGACTCGGAATTTCAGACTCACATACAGGACACATCTTCAATATGGCCACAAAATCTAATTATTCCTAATCTCATTATATGCAATATGGTCTTACTGGTAAGCCTGGCTTCTCAGAGGTTACCACTGGGTGTCTGGCTGAGGGCCTTGGGGCAGCGAACGTCATCATCTCTCTATTACACTCTCCACGGGGGATGAGCTCTGTAGCAGCTTCTACCCACTGCTCATTATTCACTTGTAAATAGCCCCCCCCCCCCACCCCTTCAGGTGATCTCATGTACACTGATAGGACTGATTACAAGGAAATCATCTCTAGTTTGGCAGTGTCTTTGAAGGTGGACATAAACAGATACAAGACACATATGGAGATGCACCAGCAAACCTTTTCTTTGGGGTTCCAGACTGGACCTACGGGGGGGGGGGGGGGGGGGTAAAATAGGGTCCTACTTCAAGGAACCTCATGTATTAGGAGATCAAGAGTCCTGTGATCAAGGCTAGTACCAAGAAGGAAGAATTAAAGGGTTTTGCACATTTTGAGGGGTTTTTAACCTGCCCCTCCTGGGCAGACCTGCATCCCGACCCTTGCTCTCGGCAACTTTGCTCACCAGCCTCGGCTGTTCTACTTAGGTGCCTGGATGTAAACCTCTGGTTTGAGGAGTCTGCAGCTATTTGTTGGCCACAGCGATGACCTGCTCCCCTTGCGTCATGTAAAATGGTCACGTAACGAAAGGGGAGCAGGTCACTGCTGCAGCCAGTGATTGGCTGCAGAGGCCCGAAACTGTAAATTTACATTTAGGAACCCAAGTGGAGTAGCAGAGCCTAGTGAGGAAAGGAGGCAGGAGGCAGTGCTGGGAAGCAGGTAAGAATGCCTCCCTTTGCAGGTCTTCCCAGGATAAAGTCTCTAGTGGATCCAGAGACTTAGGCTGACTTAGGGATGGAAACAATTTAATAGGCCAATGTTGACCCTTGAACAACATATTATAATATATGTGGAGTGTCATTTTCAACCCGAGTTACATCCTGTATTAAACCCCAGAGCTGCACTCACTATTCTGCTGGTGGAGTCACTGTGTGCATACATTACATTACTTATCCTGTACTGATCCTGAGTTACATCCTGTATTATACCCCAGAGCTGCACTCACTAGTCTGCTGGTGGAGTCACTGTGTACATACATTACATTACTTATCATGTACTGATACTGAGTTACATCCTGTATTATACTCAGGAGCTGCACTCGCTACTCTGCTGGTGCAGTCACTGTGTACATACATTACATTACTTATCCTGTGCTGATCCTGAGTTACATTGTGTATTATACCCCAGAGCTGCACTCAATATTCTGCTGATAGAGTCACTGTGTACATACATTACCTTACTTATCCTGTACCAATTCTGAGTTACATCCTGCATTATACCCCAGAGCTGTACTCACCGTTCTGCTGGTGCAGTCACTGTGTACATACATTACATTACTTATCCTGTACTGATCCTGAGTTACATCCTGTATTATTCTCCAGAGCTGCACTCACTATTCTGCTGGTGCAGTCACTGTGTACATACATTACTTATCCTGTACTGATCCTGAGTTACATCCTGTATTATACTCCAGAGCTGCACTCACTATTCTGCTGGTGCAGTCACTGTGTACATACATTACATTACTTATCCTGTACTGATCCTGAGTTACATCCTGTATTATACTCCAGAGCTGCACTCACAATTCTGCTGGTGCAGTCACTGTGTACATACATTACATTACTTATCCTGTACTGATCTTGAGTTACATTCTGTATTATACTCCAGAGCTGCACTCACTATTCTGCTGAAATAGTTAATAAAACTGCATGTTGCAAACCGTAACCCTGTTCTTGGGGTAATTTTATACAATGGGGGGATCACACATGGATTATCCCACTCAAATATCCCTAACATTTTAGGGGATGCATGAGATTTCTGACATGTGGTTACGGCTGGATCACAGGGTAGAATTTCTTCCATAGGTTCCATATTGGAAGATAAGATGAGCCATTCCAAGATTGGTTCCTCATAATGTGATGTCAAACCATTTCACCAAATGTAACCTAATGGCCGGCGACCAGCAAAGCGATCCGCTCATCTCTACTGACTTCATATATTGTAGTCGCTGCCAGGAGACAAATTCTCCCGTCACTTTTTTAATTGCTCCACGTTGCAGCCAAGTACACAGGAAGCTAAAATCACACAAGTCGTTACAGATTTTGCAAATACATAATTTGCATAATCCAAGGGAATGACTAAATAACTTAGCTAACAGAATACTGTCCTCGAATTGGAAATGTTTTCCTCCCTCCTGATGACTTACACGTCTTGGCTCCGGCCGCGAGCACGCTTTTCTCGTACTGTTTCGTAAAATGTTTATTTTCCAGCTTGTTGCAGTCTATAGCAATTGGCACTGAGATTAATTGCTCCGAACGAGATTGTGTCATATACCCGTGCGGTAAAGCTGGGGCTAGACGAGGATGACTGCTTTAAAGGGGTATTCCCATCTGGGATATTGATGGTATACAGGTAGGTAGGTGCGGGTCCGTGCTCTGGGAACCGCTACTATCTCAAGAACGGGACCAATGAAGGGTACAGAGAGCGGCATGGCCTGCCTCCCTTTGCCAAAAAAGTCAAGCGTTAGCTCAGCTATTTTCGGAACTCCCATAGCAATGAAGCACCCAGCGCAAGCGCAGGAACCTCTTCATTCACCGCTGTGGGGAGGGTGGAAATAGACAAGGCAGTGAACATGTGTGGCGTGCACTCCATCTCTTGAAGGACCCCAGGGACCTGCACCTATCTGACATTGAGGGCATGTTCTAGCGATAAGCCATCAATGTCCCAGATGGGCCAACTCCTTTATTGCTGTTTGTGGTCCCCCTCCCCACATTATATGTGGTCAAACAGTGTACAAGTAACCATAAGTGCTCAGAGGCGGACTGAGAACTTAAAGTGGTCCCATGTGGTAGGTAGGTTCAGATTGACAGAAGACGGGGCAGCAATGTAAGTAGGTGGGGCAAGCAATAACTTAGTGCAGCACAAAATACCGCCCCGGCGGAACCAAATACCACAGTGCAGCACAAAATACTGCCACCCCTGCCACAGTATTTGACTGTATCCAGGGGTGCACCCAGGGCCGGCCTTAGGTGTTCAGGCGCCCTGTGCGAGCTAACCTTGTGGCGCCCCCCCCCCCCAAAAAAAAAAAAAAAACACTGCTTGTTGCTGGAATCATGGCATAGGCTGGCTGACTATCCAACCAAGTAGTTACCAGCCCGCACACCCCAAAGGCCGGTGTAATGTTATACTCCCCTACTTCGTGAGATTTCCCTACCTTCGTCACTTCCGGTCGCACCGGACATGACGTGAGGAGGTGTGCAGCGCCGTGCAGGCGCACAACGACAGGTTAGGGAAATTTCACAGCAGAGTGCACATGCGCCGGGAGCCTCGCCGGCGGTTAGGGTAGGGAAAAACTATGGGCCAGTGTGCAGGCGCAGTGATCGGATGGATGTTCTCAGCTGGACACCGGCCGACACTGCGCATGCACCGGGAGCCTCGTCAGCGGTTAGGGAAGGGAAAAATTACGTACGGGCCAGTGCTTTTTCCCTACCCTAACCGCTGGTGAGGCTCCCAGTGCATGCGCAGTGTCGGCCGGTGTTCAGCTGAGAACATCCATCCGATCACCGCACCTGTGCACTGGCCCATAGTGCGCCCCCCCAATACCCCAGTATAATAAACATTGGTGGCGCAGTGGGCCCCCCCAATATAACAAACATTGGTGGCGCAGTGCGCCCCCCCAACACCCCAGTATGATAAACATTGGTGGCGCAGTGCGCCCCCCCCAACACCCCAGTATGATAAACATTGGTGGCGCAGTGCACCCCCCCAACACCCCAGTATAATAAACATTGGTGGCGCAGTGGGCCCCCCCAACACCCCAGTATAATAAACATTGGTGGCGCAGTGCGCCCCCCCCCCCATATAATAAACATTGGTGGTGCAGTGGGCAGTGCCAATGAGGGTTAAAAAATAAAAAAATAATTAACTCACCTCCTCCAATTAATCGTTTCCTGTTCTTTCTTCATGACCTGTCAAAGGACCTGTGGTGACATCACTGTTCTCATCACATGATCCATCACATGATCCATCACCATGGTAATGGACCATGTGATGAGCTCAGTGACGTCACCAAAGGTCCTAAAGAAAGAACAGGAGACCAGCAGCTACGCGATCAACTGGAGGAGGTGAGTTAATTTTTTTAATTATTTTTTAACCCTCATTGGCACTTCCCACTGTGCCACCAACGTTTCTTATACTGGGGTGTTGGGGGGGAGGGGGCCGCACTGTGCCACCAACGTTTCTTATACTGGGGTGTTTGTTGGGGGGGGGGGCGCACTGTGCCACCAACGTTTCTTATAAAGTTATACAAATACAGGAGGCGGGTGCCGGAATCAAATAGCCGGCACCCGACCTCTGTGACAGGGAGCTGCGATCAGCGGCAGTTAACCCCTCAGGTACCACACCTGAAGGGTTAACTCAACTGCCGCTGATCGCAGCTCCCTGTCACAGAGGTCGGGTGCCGGCTATTTGATTCCGGCACCCGTCTCCTGTATTTGTATAACTTTATAAGAAACGTTGGTGGCACAGTGGCCACAGCCCCTCCCCTCCTCCTCCCGTCTCTCTTCTTATTGGCAGCGGCGGGGGCAGCAGGCAGGTCAGACACAGGGGAGGAGGAATCAGGTCAGACACAGGGGAGGAGGAATCAGGTCAGACACAGGGGAGGAGGAATCAGGTCAGACAGGGGAGGGGGAGATGGAGGGGGCGCCCCGAGGTAGAACACAAGTGCAGCCTCGCCTGCCGCTGCCACATATACATTGCGAGCTGTCGGCCGCCCAGCGCCCCTGTTGCTATGGCGCCCTGTGCGGCCGCACAGCCCGCACACCCCAAAGGCCGGCCCTGGGTGCACCTAGCCTTTCTGCTGCCTGAGGCAAAAACTGAAAACGCACCCCAACCCCCAATGCCAATTTCTTAACCTAGCCCTTTCCCTCCAGCCCTATTGTTAAAGACATACTTGGAAAACATTACATACCTCGCCTCATTGGTGGTGCACCCCTGACTGAATCACCATCCAGCAATACAGTTTAATTGAGGAGAGTACCTGAGGCCTCCGGCCAATTGCATAGGTACCTGATGCTTCTAGAATTAATTAACGCTGAGAAGATACGATGGTTATGTACCTGGCAGTCGGCTCCTTGTGCATCGGCCCACCGGGAAATTCCCCTGTAAGGCCTATGGCCAATCCGCCCCTGTAAGTGCTACACATACATTGGCCAAGTAACACTGCTCTACAGTGTGACCACAGTCAAAAATCTACTGCACAGTGCCTCAAGTAAATGCCACCATACAGTGCTCAGGTACCAACATACAGAGATCATGTAACAGTTCCATACATAATCAGTTCATTGGGGTTGGCAGAAAGTAATTTAATGCATATGTGGAGCATAAGACTGCCACTCATAACTTTCAAACTGGTTGGATTATCTGTGCCAACTTAAAGTGCATGTGTCAGCAGTTTCAACCCTATGAAGCCATGCATATGGCCTGGCAGGGCTAATCCTGCTGATTAAAATGATGCCTGTCTTGTGAAGATCATGCACAGCATTCCTGTAATGACCGGTGTCACGCACAGGGAGGGAAAAGGGAAAGCCCTGCCCAAGGGAGAGGGAAAGGTGGTGACCCCTGACTCACCTTGCGGCTGGCACCTGACTACCCTGACGTCCCTAGACGGGTTCCTCACCCGTGCGCCGATCACGTGCCTAAACCCTGGCTTTCCCTGAAATGAGCCCTAGATAGTGGGCCGGTGGGATCACTAGTCCGCACCACTGCACTAAGAGGGAAACACCAGGGAGAGGACAGACAATACAGACAAACATATAAACCCAGGTGGGCGACAACAGCAGACCACAAAGGTCCAACAGGGATCCGGAGGGAAACGTTCTGGAACAACAACCAGGGAACGCAGCAACACAGCTCCAGTGGGTCAGTATAGAAGTCCAGGCAGGAAGCTCTATATCTGGCAACCAGAGAAGTGGGAGAGGGGAATATAAGGAGGTTGGGAGTGCTGGACAAGGAACAGCTGAGGAGAAGGAGCTACGGATCCCTGAGTGAGCCAAAAAGGGTTGCAAAGCAAACCCAGAAAGCTACCATAAGGAAACAGCCCTATCTTACATAGAGCGCGCAGCCAACCGCTGCGACTTCCTGACCCCGGGTATAACGGAGTCAGGCGTGGGTCTTGACACCCTCGTGACAATTCCTGAGAAAAAAGAGTTTTATTCTTTATACAAATGAAGGCTTCAGTGCACTGAGGGGTGTGGCCAGCTGAGGTGCCCCGCCTCCCTTTGTTCTGAAGTCCTCATTTTCATGAAGAACAATAGCCTTTTATCTCGGAGACGCCACAACCGATTTTCACAAGACAGGTATCATTTTAATCAGCGGGATCAACCCTACTAGGATGTATACTTCATTTAATAAGGTTGATCCCGCCGGAAAGTGTTCTTTAAAGGGCACTACTACTTTGGACGACTCTGTATAATATATATTAGTTCACTACCATTGCAAAAGGGAGTAGTTTGGTAGTGGAGCACGGTAGTCGAGAGAATTAAATCATCATACATTTTACATTATTGTTGGCCAAAATGACGTTTTCAGTAGGATTGTCCCATCATTGAATGTATATGGGGGACAAATCTCACGAGAGAGAAGGATCAAGCCCTTTTCTTCAGATCAGGCTCCTAGCAACAAGTTTCTTCTCTCTCACCCTTGAAAAAACCTACCTGCTCAACTTAGTAACGGGGAGTCAGGAGAGACAGTTCCACCAGCAGCTATTGAAGGTGTATGGGCCCCTTTAGATGTTCTAGCCCATGGATGTCAAACTCATGGCCCTCCAGATGTTGCAAAACTACAACTCCCATCATTACCTGATAGCTGTAGTATGCCCAGGCATGATGGGAGTTGTAGTTTTGCAACAGCTGGAGGGCCACGAGTTTGACATCCCGATTCTAGCCTATAGTAAGCTATAGTGAACTTCTACAAAGAATATAAATTCCCTAAGTTAGTTTGCATGACTTTGGGGATACAATTCCACAGGAAACAATCACATGTGAACCCTTACACCTCAGGAGGCCCATTGGGTTCTCTTCCCAGTGGGAGATCAGAGCTCCAAACAGGCATGGTCGGTGTAAGATCATAATTTCCTAATTTAATGTTGTACATGGTACAGATGTAGGGAGATTCAGTGGTGTCCCAGTCATTTGTACAATGCTTGATGGGTGGCTGGGTCCATCATTGGGCAGCACCCTATACTCCAAACATGATACCAAGCATTGGCCTCAGTGACCAATAAAAGCAATATGATGGCGCTTGAGCATTTTTGTTTCAAATTAAGAACCATGGGTGCGCTTTCACTAGGAGGCACTTGGGATGATTGGTGGCATCTGCCTTGGTTGCACAAATTACTCCATGAAACTCAACCCTCCCTTCTCCTCACATCTTGTCACTTGACATTTCGCCTTGAGAGAGCAAGATAAATATCAAATTAGGACTTTAAATTGTTCCGAACTGGAGATTTCCAAGCAATTAGTCTAAAACAATGGCATTATTGGCTATTTCCATATCTAGAGGGCCCCATTGATGGCCACACTTAGCCTTGGGAAAGGACATGGCTGCCTAGCTACTAACCTCTAATTCCCAAGTGAAAGCTGAACATTGAGAAGAGGAAACCATTCCCTCTGACCCTTTCTCCAAGGACTGCTTCCTCTGGATAATAGAGAAGAACCAGGGGCTCCCCACCTCCCTCCCTGTCTCACATCACCTATGATCATAGCATGTGAGAGTGACAAGGTGTACTGATAACAGACTGCTATCATATAATTACAAGCTATTCACCAGCAGCTCTGCAGAGCTCCTCTATAGTCTGAGCCGCCACCTGTGTTCTTTATGTCCTTTTTGGCTTGCTTGAAGAGATGACAGCTAACAACAATATGGTTACAGATAAGGACCCCTTGATAAGAATCCCTGGGGGGTCCATTGTCTTATATCCATAGCAGAACATCCCTCAGATCACAGATCATTTTTCGAAATAAGTACTCTAACGGAGGCAAAAATCACATCCTTACCTAAATATGAGGTTTTCATGCCAACTGAATGTGCATGTTATAAAATAAATTACATTTATTATTATTACTATTATTACTATTTTTATTAATTTATTTACTCAATTAAATTCATTTATTTAATTTAATAAAAATAAATAAATAAAAACACGACTGGAAAAGAAAATTAAAATTGGGAACATTTTTTCCACTTACAATTTCCACTGTCCTCAGTTTTTTTAAAAACTCATTCAATTCACCATCTGTATAACTTAGCAGAGACCAAAGCAGTTTTTAGCCTTCTTTCATACATGGCATGTTATTGCAGTTTTGACAGTAAAAAACGCATACATATTATTTTACTTATTTTGCTGTGATTTTTGTACTTTTTTCATATTTTGTTTGTCTTGTAGACTTTTAACAGGCATTTTTTATGCTGTACACTTTAAACAGGGAAAAAGAGTGCACAAAAATAACATGAAATATACCAATACCATCATATTTACACTATAGATTTTAAAATAACATCTGGAAGCTTGGAAGTCATTCGGGAGTCACCCCAACCACATAACTATCTTTGTGCATTGAATTCCTGAGAAAAGTGCATTATAAATAGTTTATTTTTGTCAAACATAAAAAAGGTAAAATAAAAAAAATTCAAAAAAAATGATGCAAAAAGAAATTGACTTTGTGTTAAACATAGCTAATGGACCTTTACTGGATATATTCTGGAATCCACACCTATTGTGTCTGCAGAGCAGAGGTCCACCGACTCCCTATCCCAAGGTGGCAAATGAATGAAGAGGTGGCACGCATGTCCGTGGCTCTGTCAGTTCACTTCTATTGGAATCACAGATATGCTGCCTCACCAGGTGGAACAGAAGTTGGGGAAATCAGCATTCTGGAAATCGATTCTAGTCCCAAAGCTGGGTGCCATATATGAATGGCATTTATAGCATCTGTGGATATTAGCTATGAGCAAATTTATTGGCACAAATCGATTCATCTCATTAAGAAGGCTTTGGCACCAGTGATGGGCATCCCCAAAGATGAGGATGCTCACCCTGGAATTTGATTGATAGGTCCAATCTCGAGCCTGCACCACTGCTCTGAGCAGCATGCACAGAGACTGGAGCAAAGACTACACTTGCGCTGTTACACTTCCAGGTAGTGGTGCACGAATGGTCTCTGCTCCAGTAGGAGAAGAAGAGTCTCTGTGCATGTGCCGCTACTCTGAGCAGTGCATGTGCAGAGATGGGCTGGGCTAGATAGCCTAGATGTCCGGCCTTGTCAATGAAGTAACAAGGGGAATGTCCTCAACTTCTGGGATGCCCAGCCACAGGTGCCAAAGCCTGCTTAATGAGATGAATCAATTCGTACAAATTTTCACATGGTTGAGTTAGCATGGAGAATAAAGGTGGAGATTTATGAGGTTTTCTGTTTTAAGAGGTTTAAAGGCATTTATTCTGGTGTAGATTTTAGACCCTCCATTGATTTTAATGGGAATTTCCAAGCAGAATGTTACTAGGGAGAAGTGTACTGTGGATGCTAAAAAAAAAATACAGGTCACATGTACACAGATGTATTTTTCACGGCTGTGAGCCCTCACTGTACCTGAGCTTATAAGGCACATATAGTGCCTACATCTTCACAAAGCATCTGCACAAAGAGTCTACATATGTACAGTGTCCGCTCGTGCAGCTAGAATTATATTTTTAGGTCACCAATTAGAGCTAAACCATTGTCAGAGCCTTGGGAAATCATTAGCATATAAATTTGATAAGTTGCCAAATGAAAAGAGAACTACAACAAAAAGTTCCTCTAGTTCTGGAGGACTTAACATTACATTGGTAGCCCACTGAATTCAATGTGAGCAATGTAATGCTTCATGTCCCCTGTGGTGGCGCTGCAGAAAAATGTAACACTTGTTGCTGGGATCTTCCACTGATTACAGCTGATCACTGAGGTTCCTAGCAGTGGGACACCTTATGGTCAGCTTATAGTTGATGTTGCCTTTGTGACAAATTTAACCCCTTCAAGTCAAATTGCTGAACTGTAACTTCTATGGGACAAAAACATGCTCAAAGTGAATCACAGGTTTTCCACAAAATGTCATATTAAATGTCGAAAAATACAGAAAAATGAAGCAGCACTCCAGTGTCTTCAATGAGATATGCAAAGTTTAATTCTCCACAGTTTTGCAGCTCCAGACCTTCAGCCTACCCCAGACACAGTGTCTTTCAGAAGGCTGAGACATGCCTCACTGCTCTCAGATGGACCAGAACTGATTATGGCAGCCTTGTGTCCTTCCTATTTCTTCTCCATAAGATCCTTTGCTTATGAAGCTGATGTGGATCAGCTGCACCATTTGAACAGATTAGGGCTACTCCTAAGGGTGTTACCTACGTGCCCCCTCGGTATTCACCATTTAACTTCTATAGAGGAATTTGTACTCCACTGCACGGGGACCACCAAGCCACTACCTCTTGGAGTAGTCCCTGGTTGACATCTGACTCCCAGGGATCAAGAGACACCAGTGCAGAGTACCAAGGAGTCAAGCAAAACCCTATTCAGGGACTGGCCATGTTCATGCCAGAAAAAGTATGTGCAAGCAATAAACAGTCTGAGATCAGGGTGGGAAGCTTAAGGTAAGTATGGAGATCAGGCACAGGTCAGGTCAAGAAGCAAAAGGTCACAATCCAGGAAACATACAGAAGTCGGTACATGGGCAAACAAACAAAGAACAGCACAGCTTTTTAAAGTCCCAGAAGTCTTTGGTTGATGTTTGACTCACGGGGATCAAGAGATGTCAGTGCAGAGTAACTAAGAGTCACGCAAAACCCTGGTCAGGGACTGACAACATTCACGCCAGGAAAAGTATGTGCAAGCAATAAGCAGTCTGAGATCAGAACGAGAAGCTCAGGGTAAGTATGGAGATCAGGCACAGGTCAGGTCAGAAAGCAGAGGGTCACAATCCAGGAAACATAAAAAAGTTGATACATGGACAAACAAACAAAGAACAGCACAGCTTTTCAAGGCACTAGCAGACTAGAACCTATAGCTCAGACACCTTTCCAAAGGGGAAGGTGCCTTAAGTACCCCAAGGTAGTCAGCAATTGGCTGTTAAAGAATAAAATGTGCTGACTCTTTAAGAGCTGGAGAAAGCACATGTGCAAATAGGCCACTGCTTGTATGAAGGGACAGAGCCACCCTAGCGGCCAGGCCGGCTAAGAAAAAGAGAAGAGCGGGAGGCTGGTCTGGGCCATCAGGATCCAGAACACCGGAGCGGGTGAGCAGAGCAGCGGGAGCCACAGGCCGCCACTGTAACAACCTTGAACTGGGCTATGCAAACTCAAATATAACCTGGTCAAAGGGACCTGCATGGGAAGATACAGGATGGAAACAATGGGAAGTGGGGGTGTCTAAGACTGCTGTAGTAATGTTAAAACTGCTGTTGTACTTTCGAGAAAGTACAACAAAAAAAGATTTAAAAAAAGTTAATTACCGGGTATTTTAACTTCTCATTCAGCAACTAATGTGAACTTTCTATGGAGAACTGGCGGTGACTTTAAGATGATTGTACTGACCAGCGGAGGGTCTAATGTGTTTATTGGACTCGTGGCACTGCTCACCCAACGAGAAGTGACAGTGGCTCTGCATTTCCTCTGCTAGCCTAAAGGTTGGCAGCCCCTGTCGTCTGCTATGAAGGGGTGGAATTGGAAAGCTAAATATTTGTCTAATTATTCAGACCATAGGATTACCTAAGAGATTCCACCGCCCTCCGCATCACATATGAAACATGAAAACCACAAATGCTATTTTTTCAGCTATAAAACTTTCACAAAAAAGTAAAAAAAAAAAAAAAAAAAGAAACAGAAAAAGAAAAGAAACTGTTTTCCATTCGCTTGAATCTTCTAAAACTTAATGTGGTGAAGAAAAAAAAAGGTAAATTCTCTCCCAATAGGGAACCAGTCGGCAGGAAAACTTGAGCTTAATTAATTTTTTGTTTAACCCCTACTAGCTGGGTGTAGGAGAATGAGGTCTGATAAATCATGGATGACAACTTAATCGCTGCCATCATGACAGATTGCTTGTCAGTCAAGATTTGCTATCAATCCCTGTATTCTAGTACTACTAGAGTAGCTCCATATCCACCCAATCTGTCAGAGACCCTTTTCCTCCTGACAAGCTCACAGTGGATCCCAATATTCTCTGGGGGGGGGGGGGATCTTGTCTCATAAGGGTCTTCAATCATCTCTTAACTGGTCCCAATCCTGCTAGTCTAAATGGCTATGCTATGATAGAGAGTCCTTGGGGTCCATTTTGTCATCACATTAGTTCGTTTTGCTCTTTAGAGTATGGAATGTGATACATTGTAACTTGATTGTGTTACATTTTATTATGCAGCCGTACAATGTATTGATATTCGGCACCTAAAGCATCTTCAGTCATGCAATTTGCAATCAATACCTTGCCACCATGAAGTCCTTGACGTCGTGTTGAATATGATAAACAGATTATGCTGACTGAAGCATGAGTCACCAGTATTAAATGTTGGAGATTTCTTGTACAAGTCATTCTATTTGACAAAGCCAGATAGATGACTAGTGAAACGCGTCCATATGATTTGACTTATTCTTGATAGCACCTAAAGTACCCTTTTAGCACCCCCCCACCCACCCCACCCATCCACCATAGAGCTGTCATTAGTAAGAATGTGCTATTCCTTCTTATGCAAATGGGGAGTTGTTGGAGGTTGCAGATCACATCATTAACATAGGATAACAATAGCCAGAAATGAGTACTACAGGAATGGACTTATTCACACCTGTGGACAATATTATTATTTTTTTCTTATTTTAAACTGAAGTGCCTCCAAAACCTGGGTCATCACACATAGAGAGATTTCAGAATACCATACAGGTAGTGTGCAATGTTTTAAACTAGTGGAGGTACAGGCTCCTAAGGGGGTTGTCTCATAAATGGGTATATGGACTTCATTGAGGGGGGGGGGGGGGGGGGCTTGGGACTCATCTATCTAACCTAAGATCAAGAGACATTTATCTGGTCAGACAAGACTTTCCTTGGGGAAATCAGCTGTTAGCCAGGGGTGCTGAGAGCTGGACTCTGCAGTTGCAATGTAAAAGGGATTTCTGATGAGACAATCCATAATTTTTTATAGACACTTTTATAAGACTGAAGATTAATCTACCACATTTCAAAAACTGCATTAAGGTGATATTAAAAAGCCATTAATAAAAAAATTATAATAATGCAAGTGACAAAATACGCCACTACAAAAAAAAAAAACATCCAGAGCAGGATTTTTTAAAATATAACATTCAACAAAAATGCAAATAAAAAAAAACACCAAAAATAAAATAATTATTTTTTATAAAAATAAAAAAATTCTTAAAATGCATAAAAAAGGCAATATGTGACACCACCCTATGTTACAAGAAGAGAAACCTCCATTAAGAACGTTTTATTGAACAGAGTAGAGAAAGTCTACAAAAAGTATCTCTTGCTCTGGAGGACCAGGTATGTACATAGCCCATTGATTACAATGATGCATTCTGTAATGCTTCTGTTTCCCTGCAGAGGCACTGCAGAGGAATTGAACACTTACCGTCGAGTTCCCCCATAGATTACAGCTGATCGCTTGAAACTCCCTGTGGACACAGGACAGCTTAATGTCAGGAGACTTTTCTTACAAATAATGGATTGCCCAAAGCAGAGAGAGCCCCTAGAAGGTAATACGCCCTTCAAAATGTGCATGGGTTAATACCTGCCTGGACTATTACATGTAGGAAGTTATCCTATTTTATGCTCTACTTTCCCCCATCATGTTTAGCATCTGTCTACTGGATTCCTGTTGATGCCTGAGCATTCTTCATGTACATGTAAAGTTCTGGCCTGATTATTTACTGGTTGCTGCTCTGCTGACAGATGGAAATGACGGGGCAGCAATCCCCTTGTGTCACATGGGAGCAATTATGCCGTAAAGAAGCCTCATGCATCATTATTACAACATCTCAACTCCTGTGGCCCTTACATGTGCAACCAGTAGAGATTGAGTGATATCACTGCAGCACTCAAGTGACATCAACTCTATGTTATGGTCCATTTTCTTTTTCTAAGACTAGCCATACACATGAGGTACCTACAGCTATCTCCCATACACATGCACGCTTGCCCATGTGTTCTGAATAGTGTGAGGGGAGAAAGACGAATTCTAGACTACGCTGGGCAATGAAGCATGATAAAATCCTAGAGCCGGTTCCTTATCTCCTCCAGCATCTACTGTCAGGAGAGAACTGGGAGGCCCCTATGCAAATTAAATGGTTGGTCAATATACATCTACTTTGAATGACCAGCTATATTTAGCTGTTTTTATCTCTCTGTGGAGTATCACCCAAATGTATTGCCTGTTTAGATATGGGTTGAACACAACTGGTATATGATAATGTATAGAAGCAGGCCAAAAATGCCATCCAACAACATGGGTGTTCCATTTTTTTTTTTTTGCGCCTGTGCTCAAAAAGTAACTTCAAGCTCTTGGGCTTCAAAACAAAAGCTATCACAGTGATATGTGAATTACCTTACATGATGCTGGTGTTTTACATTGCAGAGGGGCCTTATGCCAAGAGGTGCACCCCCAATGAGGCCAGGTGAAGCGATCGCCTCAGGCAGCACCAGGGAAGGGCCATGGGCAATGAGCGCTTTCATTGTTGCTTAGGGGTTAGGTTAAGAAATTGGCATGGGGGGCACCATTTCAGTTTTTGCCTCAGGCAGCAGAAAGGTTAGGTGCACCCCTGCTTATGCCCCCCTGAAGAACCCGTGTGCGACTACTACCTCCACAACTATAGCAGCAAACAGTCAATTTCCAGAAAGGTCCAGAAGTTTTTTGCATAACCTTTCACAAGATATGGGCACTCTTCTAGTTGCCCCTAGTTGGCTGTAAGCAAGCCAGTAACCCATAACTACATGTGCACCTGAGAAGCCGGTGCAGAGAATGGGAGTGGTAGTGGCACTAATGAGATGTTGTGTCACGGTGTACTCCCTCAGGCTGTTTTTTCCTGGGGATCGGTGTAGTGGAAAGGTGGTTTGAAGAATCAGGCCAGAAATTAAAGCATAACAGTCTCTCTTTACTTAGTGAAAAGTATAACTTATGACACATCCAGCAGTAGTAAGTACAAAGTGCAATTTCAGTCACCAGGTGATTAGATATGGTGGATGGCTAGGGGGAAATTAAGTGGAGACACTTGTGGACATAGGTATCCATGGTATTATACAGGCCTGGTCTTTAAATGGCCTAGAAAGGGTCTAGGTAATGGGTGTCTGAGCTGTAGACCCTCACTTGCAGCAGGGTCTATGCACACTGAAGTTATTTTTAAGCAGTGTTCTTGCATCTGACACTCTTCCTGGAGTTAGGGTCTCTCTATCTGGACTCGAACTCCCCCTCCTGGCAGGAAGAAGGACCAGCCCAGTATTACCAAGAGTGGAGGAACAGGGTGGATAACCCTGTTCCTGCCAATCACTGCCAACCATATCTCATACGCTGGAATGCACGGGAGCACATAAAACATTACATTATGAATACATAACACAATTGCATATACCCTCAGGTCTGGAGAAGTACACATGGTTGTCAAAAATTTTAGATTAGAAGCCCAAGTTTATTCATCCAGTCTGTGGTGTAGGCAGTTACATAACAGTGTAGCATTGCCCATACCAACCAATTACCAATTTGCCTTTGCATTCATAAGCACCCTCAGATTATTGCACACAGCCATTGTATGTGGATGTATGGCATCTCTTACCAAGATCTTCTTGCAACGACCGGACACCCTAGGGGTGATGTGCGTGAGCGTACTAGTGATAAGGTGCTGAGGATAGTAGTACTCACGGTTAAGTTGTCCCTTGGGGCCGGCATGCAGTGGATGGGAAGACAGCACGAAATCTTCTGGGGCACTCTCGGTTGCAGGGAACACCAGCCAGATGGAAGTTGAGGTGCCTTTGATGGTGGTGATGTTTAGGGTGCTTGTGGCAGCTGGACCCCAGGTTCGTGACGCCAGCCTCGTTGGGTGCAAATGTAGAGATGGAGCAGAAGAATGAGGAATGAGGCAGTAGTTAAACCAAGCAGGAACTTTACTTGTCAGATGCAGTAAGGCATCCAATAACATCACTTTGTCTTTAATACAGATGGCAAAAAGAGTAAAGCTGCAAAATCCAAATTAGCACGGCTACTTAAGGTGAAGTGCATAGGTTACCTCTAGCCCACTTGAGTGAAGGTGATGTTCTTACTTGTGCTTTGTTCCTGGTCTTGCTCTGATCCCTCAACCTTTTACTATTAGTTTAGATCCTCTGTAAATGAGTATTCTGACAGATGGCCTTTCTGTCCTTGATTATGGTGGAGCTGCCGGAAGCTTAGAATCTCTCCACCTGATGCAAAGGAGTCTGGAGTCTGATAAACGACAGTTACCTTCCTTTGCCTATAGTCTTTAGTTTAATGATCCAACAACCCAAGGGCGACCTCCCTCATGGCAGGCAAACACTCTGCTTCATTATTTGAAAAGGTTGTGGTCTTCATAGTAATAATCCACTTGATACCCCGGAAGGGTACTCTACAGCATAGGATCCTATAGTCCTAATCTTTGGACTCAATGGTTGAAACCAGTTAGTTCCCCTGGGCTAGGCCCAGGAGGACAGAGCCAAGACTGTCTCCTCTCCTGCCTCCTAACTCCTCCACTTCTATTCTCTACTCCCCTCTCACTTTCTGCGTCTGCACTATATAAGTAGTGTGTTAGAGACCTCTAGTGGTGAAAAGTATGTAGTGCAGGTTACCAGCCTGAAATATGGATTTAGCAGCATAGACAAAGAAGTGTAAAATAACATCATATTACACAACAATTTGGACTGGACCATACACACAAGAGTGGGACACTACATTCTCATATGTCAAGAAATGGTTCTCCGAAGCTCCCTAGTTTATGGTGACAAGTTGGAGACCTAGATGTTACCTCTTCATCCATCGAAAAGCTAAAATGTCCTCGAAATAATGAAAACAAGTCATGAACAAGGAGAAAGTCGAAGAAATATTTAAGACATTTCCCACCAGCTGGCCACAAAAACAGAAGGTATTACCAGTTAAAAAACACCATTCTCTGTGCTTGTTTTTGTTTCACACTTTTGGCCTCTGGAAGAGTTTCAGAAATGATTTCCATGTAAAACTATCTGGATTTGGCTTTTTTTTTTAAGACTATTTTTCCACGTGGGAAGCAGAACATGAAGTTTCAGAATCACACTGATTAATGAAAGCGCATATCATCGTCCTAAACCACACGCTCAAGAACATGGGCCTGCTCTGGGGCATGGCATTAACCCTTGAGCTTAATCCAGATGTCGTTGCTGCTTTTAACAGACTGTAATGAAAGCTATCCCTGAGGACTCATTGGTATAACTGGTTTAATGCAAAAGAAAAAATAAATTTAAATTAATTGCAGAAGTCATCTCAGCACCAGGCCGACATTGCATTTCTGGATTCTGGCTTCTATTTTACAGCCTTGTTTTATTATTACAGTGAATATGATCTATTATTATGTTCTACAATGGCTTCTCTGGAGAGATGGAAAGGACACAAATATAGACACCCATCATGTAAAAAGTCTGGAGTGTCAATACTCATATAGATAATTGGGTCTTGAAGAAGGAGTTGATGTCATGAAAAGACAGGGATCAGGTTACTAGAGGAAAACTGAAACATGGTTCAACATTTATTTGTTTTTTTAGTTTTTTTTATGTTTGTTCCTTAAAAGTACAAGGATTTTTTGTTGGAAGCTTCACAATTTATTCCAAAATTTTAAAAATGACAGCGTAAGGGCTCATTCAGGCGACCCTATATTTGTGTTCGCATCTGTTTTGAGGAACCAATGCGGTCTCTTTCATTTCAATGGGTCCGCAAAAGATGCGGACAGCACACCATGTGCTGTCCATATACGTACTTCTGTTCTGCGGCCCAGCAAAAAAAATAGAACATGTCCTATTCTTGTCCGTTTTTGCAGACAAGAGTAGTCATTTTTATTATAGGGATGGCCATTCCATTCTGCAAAATGCGGAACTCACTCGGCCGGTATCCATGTTTTGCAGATCCACAATTGGCAGACCGCAAAAATGGATATGGTCGTGTGAATGGACCCTAAGAGCCTGGGATCTAAGGGTTCAAGGACTGTGTGAACATACACCTAGCTCTATGTCCTAACATTAGCTTAGTTATATTACTGTATATAAAAGGGTTTTCAGGGTCCCACAAACCCAACTTAATTACGTATAACTCTACTGTAGAAAAAAGTTTGTAATATACTTACAATCCTAAAGTTGCATAGATTGCCTACTCAGGAATCCATTCCTCCTGAAAATCCAGCTTCTGTTGACATCACGTACCAGGTTTACCAGGTTTCTGGCCTAGGCTATGGACAGAAGGTCAGCCAGGAGTTATGACGTTTTCACTGCCTGATCTTGTCAATTGAAGTGCACATGGCGCAGCAATTGCAGAGAGAGCAGAGCCTCTATGTGTAATAGTAACACCCCCATTGTTCCTAGAGGCTCATTTGCATATATTAAACCTTTATTTTTCTCAGCAATGTGGGCCCATATGAACATGGGACCAACACAGATGTCTTCAGCTGCCAAGTGTCAGACAGGTGTAGGTTCCAGTGTAGAGCAGACAGTGATGAGGAGAGAGGCAACTGTGAACAACCATGGATAGTGAACCAGCCATAGGGAAAGCTTAAAACCAGCTAAAGTGGAGGAAATAGCAGAAAACTATTTGAGGAGCATACCAGTGTCAGGAGGAGGTGCGTGCAGAAGTTCTGTGAAGACAACCTGTCTAAAAAGAACCTTACAGGCGTACCCTTAATGGTGATGAATTACGAGATGCAAGGCTGGGTCTCTTGATAGTCAATGATGGTATGGCAATGCAGTGTGGTTCCTTATATGTAAGCTCAGGGGACAAATTGAAACAAATTACAGAGCACTAGGGGTTTTCTGGTTGATGACCTATCCTCAGGGTATATGTAGAAGGGGGTAAGTTGAAAACAGATTTATACAAGAAGCCTACCGATAGAAACAACCTATTGAGGCATGATAGTAGTCACCCACGATGTATGTTTGATTCCTAGCCTTGAAGTCAGATGCTGCATGTCAGGCGAGTGGTATCTGATGATTATGTATTCATCAATCGGATTGATGAAATGTGCAATACATTTTCCAACAGAAGGTATCCTGGTAGGTTGTTGCACAAGACTAGGAGCAAGATCTCTTTGGTTGACAGAGTGACCACATTTCAGGCTTCCTCTAGGAGAATGAATGCAGGACGTATTCCGTTTTTGTCCACCTATGGCGACCATAGTGCCGATATAGCACAGGTTTTGAGAAGACAATGGCACATTTTACATAGAGGTCTACCTACAGTTTGTGAATTTGACAGCCCACCATTGATGGCATACAAACGGGGTACCAATTTGTATGATAAGCTGATTACAACGGATATGGGAGATGGGGGCAAAGGTGGCCAGAGTTACTTGAAAACCAGGAAGGGTTGTTGTAACTGCGGGAACATGCTTAAGGGTAACACGTTTGTTCACCCATATAGTGGTAAAAAAGTACAGTATTTCAGAATTTTATACATGCCGGTCTAAATTTGTCATTTACATGATTGTTTTCCCTTGTAGCTTGATCTACGTGGGGGAAACAACCATGGAAATCAGAGAGTGTATTAACAAACACAAAAGCACCATAAGGAAAAAATTGATGGACAAACCGGTGGCCAAGCATTTCAATGAAGGTGGTCACTCTGTCAGCCAATTGAGATTCTGGGTCATTGATTCTGTCGAGGTTTCTAGTAGAGGGGGTGATAGGGAACGCATGTTGAAAGAAAAAAGAGCTTAAATGGATCTTCATATTATAATCTTTACAACCCCAGGGTCTCAACATTGAATTTAATGTAAACAGTTTGGATAGGTAGAATAATAGATGTACTTTTGTCCGATTCAGTATAATTTTTTTTTTATATGTTATTTTATGGCAAATAATTATGTCTATTGTCATTCACTTCACATATTTATATTCACTTTTATTGGTTGTATTTTAGCTCTTCGGAGTCCAACTGGATGGTGCTCCCTGTCGGTGCTTACTGATAGATAGGTAATACATTATTTCTTCCCCATTATATATTGGGTTACATGGATGATCATTTTGATGTTTTTTTTTAAATAAAAAACCTGGCCCTATGGTGCAATATTATGTGTGAGACATTGTATTGTCCCAATTTGTGCATATATGGCCCATATATGGTTTCTTATATGACTATATTCGTGATCTCTGTCATCAGGCGTGCACACGTACAGTGAGCAGGAGACATACGCACATTTCTCTGGTCTCGGACAGCGGCGCGCGGTGACTTCATGGACATGCTTAGTACACTCAGTGGGACGCCGGCATGGACCGCTAATACATGCGGCACTGCCGGATGCTATTTAATATGGATAAGGTACACATTTTGTTATAATGAGTCACAGACAGTCTGATTATCCTTTGGGCTGCTTTTAATTATGCACATGTGTAGATTGAGCGGAGCTTTTAGGTGATTGGCTCCATTATGATGTAGGAGTGGTTACTTATGATTATGAGTATTTATGGTTGCCAGTTTTATTATATTTTTGCTTGATAAAGGCTACTGCATAGCCGAATCGTCGTATTTTGCTTGTGTGTGCATTCAAGGCTTCCAATAAAAGACACACCGGATATGCTGCTGTCATCCTCGTTTTTCTCTACTGTTCCTTGGACTGCTGTGGATCTGTGGTCTTATCGCGGCTGGTGCATTCCGGGTTTGGTCGACGAGGTCCGTTTGTGCTGCTCTACAACTTCTTTTACCTATCCTCAGGATAAGTTAGAAATAGAAGATCGGCAGGGGTCCAATCCCCAGCACCCTCGCCGATCGGCCACAGCGCTCCAGTCATCTCACAGCATGCCAAGCACAGCACAGCACTGTACACTGTATAGTGGCGGTGCTTGGTATTGCAGCTCAGGCCCATTCATTTGAATGGGACTGAGTTCTGCCTAGGCCATGTGAGCAATGAATGTGATGTCACTGGCCTAGGAACAGCTGATCAGAGGGTGTATCAGAAGTCGGGACCCCTACCAATAAGATATTGATAACCTATGCACAATATTTCCTTATGATCCAAAAGATAGTAGTTTACATTAAAAAAACACATAATACATAATTGACAAAAAATATTAACTAGTGATTTGCAAAAACAGACTAGAAAAAATATATAAAATGGCTTCAATGATTATGAAAATTCCACTCTGATATACAGGGATTGGAGCTGTTGCTGTGTCCTGGTGACTAGCAGAGGGTCTTTGTTGCCTTCTCTTTTGCCTCTGAAAGGAATTAGAACAAAAAGAGTTAATTACAACAGAAGTAAATAAAGGGAATAGTTGCAATGGCGAAAAGCAGCAGTGCAGCTATAATAAGTGTAAATATAACCAAATACAGATGTAGAAGAGCTGGGTTTGTTGTTGTAACCCCTTTGTGAAAGTGATGGGGTCACATTACGACCTGCGAGGTACTACAACCGTAACATAGCAGGTGCATGAAAAAATCCATCAAATTTGTCACGGCAACTTGCTGGTCACAACACAACCCTATTCATAACCCCGATCTTTGGCTGTGTGACATATTTGCAGTCAAAGTTGCAATATAGCCCTAGTTTCATAGAAAGCCTGTAACCGATCACTGGCCTATCAATGGCCTCAGCAGTGGGGTGTGTAGGCACGGCCTGTGACTGCTGCCATCTTTGAACCATTGAATGACTGGCAATGGTGACACGTGTGTAGACTTCGAGTCCAGCAGGGACCATAAGGGGAGCAGAAGGAAGCTTGAAACTGGAGCACCGGTGACAGGTGGTCTGCCTGACATTATCCAGTAGTTCCTGGTCTCTGAGAACAGCTTTAAACCAAGGACCTCAGCGCCGCAAGGCAACACTGCTAAACAAAAAGCCACCGGAATAGGTAAAACTTGACTAAACACTGACGATTGGCCATCGATCTAAAGTGTTTGGAAGTTTCCTGACTGTCTTCTATATGGTGGAGAAAAATAGGATTGGACATGCTGGGCTTCAACATAAGCAATCATTTGTTTTTAGATAGAGGGAGTCTGGTAGCAGTGTTTTCTCTTCCTCCATTATATAGGCATTTAAGCTCAGCTGAGTCGATATTTATGCAGTCATCAATTTTTAGATGAAATGGACCTGGTGATAGTGTTGAGTGAACTTGTGGTTTCAAGTTTGGCGTACAAGGTTAAGGTTTAGGTTATCTAAGAATTCCGTTATGGATTACGCTACCACAGACCATAAATTATGGTCCATGGTAGCAGAATCCATAAAGGCGTTCTTAGATAACCAGCACCCGAACCTTGTATGCCAAACTTGAAACCACAAGTTCGCTCAACACTACCTGGTGGCCTTCAAAATTTGCCCCATAGCCCACAATTACTTGAAAAATTGTGTCCATTGTATGCAGATGTCCATCTCTGATGAACTTCCAGATACTAACCTATCAAGATATTTATTGTAAAAGTCCCTATGTGGAAGCACAACCTTACTTCTGCTGGTTTGGACAACATCTATCTCTCCTGACCCCTCCATACATCTACCCGGGAACCACCTGATTGAACAGCTGAAGTCCAGTCCTAGCCTAATCCTTATCTCCCCCAACATTGAGGGAGAGTCAGAAGGTTCCCATATATATTAGATGGTCCTGCTAAAAATAAGGGCCACCAGGTCAAAAATATTCCACCTAAGGCCATATCAGTAAGTTGAAAATAAGGTTTGTTTTAAGACCAATTTTGAAGAACTACATCAAAGACAGGTTTTAGACTAGAACCTGGGGCAAAGGCACAAGAAGTTTCCTAGATATAAAAAATGTTAGTAAAAAACAGCCCCCGCCATGCATCAACAAGTGTGGGCTTTTTTAGCTTTGCCTCTTTCTCCTGGCAGACATTCAGTCCCAGGCGACATAATGCCGTATCCTTGGAGGCCATTTGGAAGCTTCAATGATACGTGTGGGAAAGTGGCAGCCATCTTGGCTACACCTGTTTCGAGGGCAGCCAGCCCCTCGCCCCCCTCCCCTCCACTGGCATTCTCTTTGTCCACCTTATTTTGTTTCAGTAGCAATAGAATAATAGCTTGGCAGCTTCCATTCAAAGCTGAAATAATGCCCAGAAACAGAGAAGAGAGCGTGAATTCCTCTGCTGCTTCCCTTCGGAGAGCTGGCCCGGTGGAAAGGTTCAATAGCCCTTTTTCAGGAGCGGAGACTATGCAAGGTCAGGAAATGTCATCCAGGTTCCCAATAGCTTCCTGAAGTCCTGAATTGTGTCATCCCTCCATGTGAACAACTCTGGCATCGAGTGACTTCAAAGTGAGGACAATGGACACTTTTGCATTACACGTCCTGAAGGTATGGGTTTCACGCTCAGAGCTTGGACTTCTAAGGTTTCCACAATTCAAACCTCCTGAATATGAAGAACAAAAAAGCAAAATCCCAAAGCGTCCCTATAAAATACACGATTAAAACACTGTAGCTGAGCTCGGCTTTATCTGAAAGCGGGGGGACAAAGGCGTTTAATTTTTGTGTCGGATTAACAATGCATTCAGTCTTTTTTTGAAGCAACAAATGTACCTGATACCTGAGCAGCTCCTCACAAAGCCTCCATAGACTCCGGTATAATCTTAATCCTTCCACAAAGGTATACAGTGACTGTGACCCTTCCTCTATGTGCCATTCTCTCATCCTTCTGCAATGTATTCAGCGCCATGGAATGTCTGGAAATAGATATAATTGGAATGTCAGCAGGAACCTAGGAAACTGTATATAGCAAAAAATAACTGTATACTGTATATATGGTACAGACATGATTGGGCTTTGCTAAATCTAAAACTCTACTTCTGGGGGTCACCATTATTAAAGTGGAGGAATATAGAAAATCCGACAACCCCTGAAAGGTAGGTTTCACACTGACAGACCAGGCTGCTGAAGGGCCATGGGCTGAAGGGAAGGGGTTAGGTTAAGAAATTGGCATTGGGGAGGGAGGGGCGCCGTTTCAGTTTTTGCCTCAGGCAGCAGAAAGGCTAGGTGCACCCCTAACCACCTGCCAGAGCTCTCTGGATCCAGCATTGCCGGGCAGTACTGAAATGCCCTCCGGCCCTATTGACTATAAAGATCCTGCTGCTACTCTGCAAATACAGTCATAAATATTGGGACATGGACACAGTTCTAACATTTTTGGTTCTATACACCACCACAATGGATTTGAAATGAAACTAACAATATGTGCTGTAACTGCAGACTGTCAGCTTTAATTTGATGGTATTTACATCCAAATCAGGTGAACGGTGTAGGAATTACAACAGTTTGCATATGTGCCTCCCACTTGTTAAGGGACCAAAAGTAATGGGACAGAATAATAATCATAAATCAAACTTTCACTTTTTAATACTTGGTTGCAAATCCTTTGCAGTCAATTACAGCCTGAAGTCTGGAACGCATAGACATCACCAGACACTGGGTTTCATCCCTGGTGATGCTCTGCCAGGCCTCTACTGCAACTGTCTTCAGTTCCTGCTTGTTCTTGGGGCATTTTTGCTTCAGTTTTGTCTTCAGGTCCGGTGATTGACTCGGCCATTGCATAACATTCCACTTCTTTCCCTTAAAAAACTCTTTGGTTGCTTTTGCAGTATGCTTTGGGTCATTGTCCATCTGCACTGTGAAGCGCCGTCCAATGAGTTCTGAAGCATTTGGCTGAATATGAGCAGATAATATTGCCCCAAACACTTCAGAATTCATCCTACTGCTTTTGTCAGCAGTCACATCATCAATAAATACAAGAGAACCAGTTCAGCCATACATGCCCACACCATGACACTACCACCACCATGCTTCACTGATGAGGTGGTATGCTTAGGATCATGAGCAGTTCCTTTCCTTCTACATACTCTTCCCATCACTCTGGTACAAGTTGATCTTGGTCTCATCTGTCCCTAGGATGTTGTTCCAGAACTGTGAAGGCTTTTTTAGATGTCGTTTGGTAAACTCTAATCTGGCCTTCCTGTTTTTGAGGCTCACCAATGGTTTACATCTTGTGGTGAACCCTCTGTATTCACTCTGGTGAAGTCTTTTCTTGATTGTTGACTTTGACACACATACACCTACCTCCTGGAGAGTGTTCCTGATTTGGCCAACTGTTATGAAGGGTGTTTTCTTCACCAGGGAAATAATTCTTCGGTCATCCACCGCAGTTGTTTTCCGTGGTCTTCCGGGTCTTTTGGTGTTGCTGAGCTCATCGATGCATTCCTTCTTTTTAAGAATGTTCCAAACAGTTGTTTTGGCCGCACCTAATGTTTTTGCTAACTCTCTGATGGGTTTGTTTAGATTTTTTCAGCCTAATGATGGCTTGCTTCACTGATAGTGACAGCTCTTTGGATCTCATCTTGAGAGTTGACAGCATCAGATTCCAAATGCAAATAGCAGACTTGAAATGAACTCTGGACATTTTATCTGCTCACTGTAATTGGGATAATGAGGGAATTACACACACCTGGCCATGGAACAGCTGAGAAGCCAATTGTCCCATTACTTTTGGCCGCTTAACAAGTCGGAGGCACATATGCAAACTGTTGTAATTCCTACACCGTTCACCTGATTTGGATGTAAATACCCTCAAATTAAAGCTGACAGTCTGCAGTTAAAGCATCTTGTTTGTTTCATTTCAAATCCATTGTGGTGGTGTATAGAGCCAAAAATGTTAGAATTGTGTCGATGTCCCAATATAAATGGACCTGACCGTATGTATGTCAGGATTTGGCCAGACCAGCACTGCCAGGAACAGCCTACCGGATCTCTTGCCGACAGTGTGCAACTAGCTTGAACGGTCTAAAATAACAAATGAATGGATACTCACCTGTTTTCTCCGCTGTCTCTTCGAGTGATGTGCTCCGGTCCTCCCGAAGACGTCATCTTCTTGGCTGTAATGGTGACGTTTTGTGCCCAAATCACGACTGTAGCCAATTTCTGGAGTTAGCCATGCCTGGGACGTCTCTGCTGAGGCCAGTGATTGGCTGCAGTGGTGACCTTTGTGCACAGAATGTCACAGCTGGAAAAACACAGAGCAGCAGTGAGGACCAGAGCTTCGGAAGAAGCACAGGAGAAACAGGAGAGTAGCCATCCATTTGTTAGGGGTTGCCAGAGTTTCTATATAAATTGGACAATCCCTTTAACACGATCTTAACCTTCAGGATAATTTCATTGCATATCTTAATACAGTTGCAAGAAAAAGTAAATTAACCTTTTGAAATGACAGGATTTTTGCATTACTGTTAAATACATCATCTTGTTTCTCTTAGTACTATTTTGTCTAATATACATTACTGAGAAATGTACAAAGAAATCTTCTCTCTGTGGCCCAGGAGCTCAGTCATGTCCTTCCTCCTGCCCCCAGTCCTGTCACAAGACGTCAGACAAGTGGCTGGAGCAGGAGCCCCTTTGCTGTGCCCTGTCTGCACTAAAAAGATCAATAAAGGGGTTGTCCAGGATTAGGTAAATGTGGCTTCTCTCTTCCGGAAACAGCGCCACAGCTGTCCACGTGTTGTGTCTGGTATTGCAGCTTAGTTTCATATCAATGACACTGCTCCGCCGCTACCAAGTAGATGGCATGCAGGTAAACATTGAAGAGGCTGCAGTGGTCATGCGAGTGCCACAGTGTCTTCAAACAGCTGATGGGCAGGGGTGCTGGGAGTCTGACCCTCGACGGTCGGATATTGATGATCTATCCTGACAATGGGTCAGCACTGGTGCCTTGCGGCACTGGGGTCCTAGGTTCAAATATGACCATGGACAACATCTGCATGGAGTTTGTATGTTCTCCATAGGTTTCTTCTCCTATGGACATACTAATAGGGAATGTAGATTGTGAGCTCCATTGGGGACAGCTTGATGCTAATGTCTGTAAAGCGCTGCAGAATACGACAATGCTATATAAGTGAGTGTAATAAATAAATAAATCATGAAACCGAACAAGCCCTTTTAAGCCTAAAGTGACAAATCAGTGCCAATTCAGAACACAATGTGGTAGACTTGCAAATATTTGAAAAGCGTAAACCAAAAGGGCGTTTCCAAGTCATCATTATCTAGTCCATGGGGGTCTGACTCCCGACAACTTTGCTGATCAGCTGTTTAAAGAGATCAGGGTGATCCAGTGCCTCCTCTATTGGCTAGCACCTCTTCAAACAGCTGATTGGTGGATCCTAACAATTGTGTCCCACCAATCAGATGGTCTATCCTCAAGATAGGTCATCAGTATTAAACACCCAGAAAATCCCTCAAAAGGGAACCTGTCGCCTATAAATCAGTTTTACAATAGGCAAACCGCCATGTAGGGTAAGTGTCTCGAAACATAACCATACGGCAAGGTTATGTTGCCAGGCACCTACCCTACATGGCGGCATGCTTACTTTTGGAGATCATAGATTCACCGGACGTTGTTGCATTTTTTTAGCCATACCCCTGTCTGCTAAGGCACACCCCTTGTCTAATGGGGCTCAAAAAGTATCTAAAACACATAATAAATATGGCGCAAAACATTTATACCACTTTTTTGTTGCAAATTTAGCCAGAATTCAGGCGTGCTTAGTTTTATAAATCTCCCACAGTGTACAGTGCATTCATATTCTTTTATTGCTTTCTACCATACTTTACTTTCCAGATTCTCAGACAGCCCGGATGCCAATGGCGGCCACCCAGATCGAACTAGCTATCATCATTCACTTGCAGTCATCAAAAGGTTAAGTTCTCGCAACGGAAAGCGGATCCCATTAATCCCAGCACTGAGCCACATACAATAGCGCGGTCTATGCGTCTCTTCCCTCCGTAGACCCTCTCTTGTTCGGCAGACTTAATCATTTATTAAAATTAGAATTAGAAGAGCCACAGGCAACGCAGGCGTCCTCAAACCGCAGGCTCGGCGCGCGCTCCTCAGCCTGATTGGTATAACGTGGCATAGGGCAAACGTTTCCAGGGAAGGGGGAAATTGCAAACATTTGTCAAGTGGAAATGTTTGGGAGATTTGCCAATCAAAGGAGACACGTCTGGTATTCGTCATTGACACAGAAGGAATGATTTATCAAAAGACAACAGGTTTCTGACCATCTGAACAAATAGCCGGAAGTGATTCAAGATGTCCTGTAGGTCCACCATGTCCCATCATGGCATCAGGGCTCTCACGCCTTTCTATTATTCAGATTCTGGGGCTATAGGCGGAGTACATCCAATTGTTTGTAGCATTTAATATGTATACATTCAATGAAAATAACAGGCGATCTGTATCAAAGCGATTGTCCACCGTTGACCCCAGTTTCCACCATTTTCCATTTTCTTCAAATCCCCTGTGTAGACCTAAGATTTAAAGGTGTTCCAAAAACCCTGATTGGAAATTCTTTAAAAAAAAATTAATGAGCCTTAAAGGGGTATTCCGCTTGCCAAAACTTATCAACAGTTTATTAGATCAGTGGGGGATCCCGGAGCCTCCTGAAATAAACTGAGCAGCAGGTCAAGCATGCTCTTGCCAGAGAGGTTCAGAGACAAAGTACAGCTCTCCGCTATTTCCAGAAGAGGTGAATGGATGGGCGGTTCACCTTCCCGTTTATTTTGGGAGGCTCCGAGGGGTACAGGGACCCCGTTCTTTTGATTGTAGGAGCCACACCGATATAATAGATATCTCCTATCCTGTGAAGAGAGGATCATTTTTGACAACCGGAATACCCCTTTAGGACCCCTTTTAATCTAGATTTCAACCAGGGATGCTCAACCTACGTCCCTCCAGCTATTGCAAAACTACAACTTCCAGCTGTAGGCTGTCCGGGCATGCTGGGAGTTGTAGTTTTGCAACAGCCCGGGGGCCGCAGGTTGGGCATCCCTGGTGTAAACCAACAGAGACGAGAAGAGCTGTCATGGGGTCACAGGCACAGGAGTCCTGTAAAATCCACTACTGATACCTACACAAAGGAACATTGTGAGACACGCTTAGGGGACATTTCTCCGACCTGCCTGGTGGAGATGAAGGGTGTGATAGTGTCGGAGGCAAGTTGCAGAGCACTCCTCTGACTGTGTGTCTCTGCGCCATCCATCATCTCACATCTGCAGCTTCCCTTGGGAGAAACTGTTTAAGGGGAATTTTCTCTGGAGATGCACAGAGACACCTCTTTACGCTGAATCCTCCCGGCTGAGTTTTCTTCTTCCTCAATGAACGTTTCGATGTTCTTTGCTATAATAATTTTTATGACTTTTTTGATGTTTTTGTTGCTACAAAGTCACATTCTCTGATTGCCTTGTACTTTATTGCATTGCTTTTTTTCCCTCCAACATAATGTTTTCCAAAAATTTCTTACCGTCAGCAAAGTTTGAGTCAGGAGAGAAACTAACTCTGTTGGTGCCCAAATTGGCGATTTAAGAATTTGACCTTCCCCCCCTCTCCTTCATACAGCAAGATAGTTGTCAGATGGAAAATAATTCCTTTAATCGTTCTCTGTTGCACCTTTTGCCAACAAACCCAAATGTTCTTAAACAGTGACTGATAAAAAAAATATGCAAGAGCAGCAAGACACCATAAACTGCACACAATGGTGCCCTAGGCAACTGCCTATGCGGCCTACCCTTCATCCAGCCCCTGGTGGGAGTGCTCATCAGTCTTAGGGCTCATGCACATGAACGTATTTTCTTCCCATGTCCGTTCCGTTTTTTTTGTGGACCGAATGCGGAACCATTCACTTCAATGGGTCTACAAAAAAGCGAAAGTTACTCTGTGTGCATTCCGTATGTGCGTATTTCAGTTCCGCAAAAAAAAAAGGAACATGTTCTATTAGGGGCCAGCTGTTACGCTCTGCTAAATATGGAATGCACACGGACGTCATCCGTATTTTTTGTGGATCCGTTTTTTGAGGACCGCAAAATACATACGGTCGTGTGCATGAGCCCTTAGGCTACATGCACACGACCATAAGTGTATTGCAGAGCGCACATGGAAGGCTCTAGATAGAAAATGCCTATTCTTGTCTGTGATTGTGGACAAGAATAGGACATGTTCTAAATTTTTGCAGGGTCGTGGAACAGAACTACTTTTGTGGCCCCATTGAAATGAATTGGTCGGCGAGCGGTTACAAAAATCACCTCTGGCTCTGGAGGACCTGTCCTGTCCTGCATTACACAGACAACCCTATTGAGGTGAATGGACATTGTGTAACACTTAAAGGGGTTGTCTGGGTTTAGAGCTGTACCCGGACATACCTCCATTTTCACCCTGGCAGCCCCCTAACAGGAGCATCGGAGCAGTTCATGCTCCGATGCTCTCCTTTGCCCTGTGCTAAATCGCGCAGGGCAAAGGCATTTTTGGGGGATCTGGTGATGCTCGTTGGGCTGCCAGGAAGCCCGGTGACATCACTGACACTTATGGGGCGGGATTTAGCGCTGCCCTAGCCAGTAAAACGGCTAGGGCAGCACTAAAGCCCACCCATCAGAGCCGGTGACGTAACCAAACACACTGGAAGTTTCCGCCCGGCAGTGTGTTATTGTAAATAAAAGATTTTTAGATGCTCCGATGCTAGCCTCAGGGGGCTGCCTGGGTGAAAATAAGGGTATGTCCGGGTTCAGCTCTGAACCCGGACAACCCCTTTAATTCCGCGCTGCAGGGAAACTTAAGGGGGTTGTCCCACGGAAAATATTCTACAGTTTTCAAACCAGCCCCTGGATCTGAATACTTTAGTAATTGCATATTATTAAAAATGTAGTATAGCTATGGAGTTATTCAATAAAATGTATCTGTATAGCGCCACCTGCTGTTTGATTATTTTTATAGATTTATTTCTCTGTCCACCATGCTGAGGTGGTCACACATGCTCAGTTCCATCCTTCAACTGCCTCCTGAGCTGTGATAGGGAGAGAGTTGCAGCAGAAAAGACACATCTTATGAACTGCAGCAGAAAGGACATGCTCTCTGAGCTGCCAGCTACAAATCTAGCAGAGCAACTAGGACCATGAGTGGTGAGATCCCTGGATCCATGTGAGGTACAGGGCTGTCTCTAGATTTGTTAGATGATGTCTGATTTTCATTTCTTACATTAATTACCTTAACGCTTGCTACCAAGTGTCTCCAATCATTACAGCTGATCTGGGGGTCCCAGCAGGGAGACACTTGGTGATCAGCTTATTTTCACGGAACCTTTCTATGGAAGGGTTCGCATTCGCATTATGGAATTCCAATATAGGTTCCGTTATAACAGAAGGGTAGGGTAGAAAACAGTGGGTGGATAGGGGCTTCACTTACACCCAGTGACTGTGTGGGCTCAAAGTACCCTTGATCTATTGTGTTTTCATACAGTTCTCCACTTTGTTAGGGCAGGTTCGCATTCGCGTTATGGAATTCCATTATAGGTTCCATTATAACAGAGTTATAACGGAATATAACAGAATTTTAGGACGGAATGAAAAATGGAAATCTCTAAGTGACATTGTCCTGTTGTCATGCATAACGGAAACAAATGGAACCGTTATTTGTGCCCATATAAATGTATTAGGACAGAGAGAAACTTAATGCTTCCGTTTTGCATTCTGTCCTAAAATTCCATTATATTCCATTATAACGCTGTTCCATAACGGAATTCCATAACACGAATGCGAACACCATCTGTATGAAAAGACAACAGATTAAGGGTCCTTTCGAGCCCACTCCGACACTGGGTGTAAGTGAAGCCCCTATCCCCCCCACTGTCTCCTACCCTATAGGTAGAGCTACCACTGACTTTTCAGTCCTAAAGACTATTGCGTCCTCCTTCCCAGCTGTCTGGACACATATCCAGTGCACAGATCACATCTACAATGAAGGTGACTGCTGCCAAGTTTAGCGCACAAAGAGTAAACAGCTAAATTGCTCCCGGATTACAGTGCCCCCATAATTATACCTGCCAAGTATGTGTTCACCGAGGGGAAATAGGTTGCAGGCATTTAGGGATAATGAAGGGGTGACCTTAAGCCCGGCAGTATTTTGACTATCACTTCCTGTGTAATCAGTATTATTAGAGCAAGGTTATCAACACAGAGATAACCGGATCACTCCTAGGGGGAGGCTCGCGTTACACACGATGCCGCATATTACCGGGGGTCTCATGTGCTGCCTGCGGTAACTTATGTATGACTATTTATAGTCTATTCTAGTAAACATATATGAAAATTTCACTTGTAGGTATGTCTTAAAAAAAAACATTCAATTCGCGATGAATCCGAATTTCCTCGTAATTCATGTTAACGAATCAGGTTTTCCTAAAATGGCATCTGTATGTGTTACAAAGCAAAACTAAGTGTAGAGGAGACAGGCCCGGGAACGTGAGTTCACCCATAATTCGGTGCAGCCAGCCAATCCGCAGATAGCCATCCCCTGTGATATCACAGCCCTATAAAACCCTCATCCCGCGCAGTGTCCGCCATTGTCCTGTGAGCTGACCATAGGGAGAGATGTGACAAGCGCTCATGTGCTAGGGACAGCATTGCTGCAATATTCCAGTGGCCGTGTTTGGTCCATCCACCATGTTTGGCCATCTGGTCTCGACCCTCATAATTTTAAAAGCAAAATACCACTAGGTTCCTAGTAGGGAGGGATCCAGGACCTTATGGAGGGATCCACATGGGATTTTGGTCATACCTGTTGTGGATCCCTCAGTTTTATTACTTTGAGGAAGGTTTTCCCGTCTCAATGTCGTGTACCATCTCTGGTACCATCACAGAAGAGGACTGGGGCTGCTGCATACATGCTCCGGTTCCCCCGATCCGTGCCGGGGAACCCGGAGTACACCCTGATGCCTACAGCATCTGAAAGGTTAAAAGTCCACGACCGGAATTACTGCTAGTCGCGGACATTAGTGCCCAGTGTCTCCTCTTTAAAACAGAAAACACCCGGCGACCATGACGTCCGCTGCTCGCTCCGTAAATGGCGGGGTGGCCTGAGTATACCTTATTTTTAGCGATTTGTGACAAATTAATCCATCGAATTTCTTGCCCAACTTTGGCGAATCGGACAAATCTAATTTTTAAAATTTATATGTTACAAAAAGATTTGGTTTAGTTTAACCCATTCATATATTTTAATACAAAAAGTTTTCTTTATTTTAAAGCATGTATCCCTGTAGACCAGGGATGGCCCACCTGAGGCTCTCCAGGTGTCGAAAAACTACAACTCTCACCATGCCCACACTGCCTACAGCAAGGGATGGGGGGAGTTGTAGTTTTACAACAGCTGAAGAGCCACAGGTTGGCCATCCCTGCTGTAGATAGACATGTGCAGTGCACTATGTGCCTCAGAGAGTTAGTCCAGAATTAGAAAAAGAGTGCCACAAGTCAGCTCCATTGAAGATAATAAGGCTAAGCTGCAATGCCGCATACAAGCTGTACACAGGGACGGCGCTGTTTTAGAAAAGAAAGCAGCCATGTTTTTCTCATCCTGGATAAAAGCTTTAAAGTTTTAGTATTCAGTCGATCCCTTGTGATCCATCTGTGAAGTCACAATGTCAGAGGTCTTGGCAGGTCATTGCTGCTGATCTGTTTTCACTGGGAATAGGTTCGTTAGTTCCCAACATCGTCACTAGTAATATTAATGGTTGAACAGGGATCCCTACACAGCTTTCCCAGAAGAAAAAATTACCAAGTTATGCACAGAAGTCACATCACTGCATTAGGCAGACTTGTCATCCAGGACGCTACAGCCGCTGAGGGGTAATGCAGTACCTCAGACCAGGGTACTTGCAAAGTTGTTTTGTTATTTAATGTCTTGCCATTTTATGCCATGTATATTCCCAGTATGGCTATGTATGGAAATGATGGAGTTAAACAACTCTGACACAGCTCCTAAAGAAAGATAAGGTGTAAATTCTTGATCTGCCCTTAGCTCAGGCTAGTTAGTTGATTGTTAGTAGAGGAAAAAGGATTAAGCTGTTACATGCTCCTCACAAGACTGGACCAATGTTACAGAGAATCTCCTTCTCTGAGGGTTATCTACCGAGAGAAGAACATCAGCATTTCTACAGTACTCAAAAAAGAGAGAGAGATAAAGGAAATAATCAAGAAGGTCTAGAATCTGCACGGCCGAGCATTGGAGTTAGTATGGTATTTGCTGATCAAAGCTGATCAAAACTTTACTGCAGTGAGACAGGGGGGCATTGCTGATACACTCTTCACATTTGAACATGGTCTGGCCAGTTGTATCTTTAACCTTGTATCCCTCAGTTGGAAATTGTAGCCACCATTGCAAGAGTAACATTGCCAGCCTTTTCCCCACTCACGTCAGGTCTAAAAAAGGTGGAGGGGAAGCGGACAGGCCGGCAAGCCAGTCTCATTGATCATTTTCTACGCCTTGTTTAGGCGTATAAAATAGTCTAAATGTAAGACAGCAAGGAAGCTGTCTTACATTTAGAAGCGTCGCTGGATCTGCCAAAGTTATGTCGAGTCTGGCGCCTCTTCATAACTCTGGTGGATCCGCCGCCAGTGCAGGGCTTTATTAAGCCCTGCATCTAAAATGCCGGTCTTAATAAATGTGCTCCGGAATCCTTAGTAACTTGACAGAAAATCTCAAGAGCTTCCAATTGTGCACCACAAGCCTTATCCTTTAGTTTGAGGAATCATCGATAATGCCTAGGTGTTACTACAGGGAACCCCTCCTCTAGGGGGCGTAGGGTATGTTTAGAGTATAGAGTTTTTGCTTCATATTACCCCCAGCGCTCCCATAGACCAATATTTGTAATAATGTTATTCACTTGACTCGGTTTTTGACAGATTTTTTTCCTCTTCAACTTCAGTTTTTTTGCACTACATGTGGCAGCATAGACATCTCACCTTGGAAGTGTCGATGACTTCATTTAATTGTAGGTGTGTGGCCGATTGCATTTTCTCTGATCTTAAACATGTACTCCTAATGATATCTCATTAGCATCCAAATTATATGTGTTTTCCTTCGTTAAGGTAGAATTAAATTAATAGCCAATTTGAAATGCAAATGATGTGAGTCACAATCATACATAATAGAAGCAATTAGGAGGTACAATAATAAACATAAAAACAAATCCACAAAAAAAAATGATCAGATTGGTCTCATTCAGATTGACAACTCTGAAGTTCTTGTTGACCCACTCATGGTAAACTGTGATAATCCCCAATGCTAGCATATTGGGATGCAATATCATATAATCAGCCTCTCCTCCATTGATCCATTGATCCAAATGATTGCTTATGTTCTTGCATCATCCTAAATGGTTGATTTGCATTATGGGGTTGTCTAGTTTGTCATACCTCTTTTCAGTAGCACTCTTAGTTAATAGAGGAGGGTCTCATTTGAAACATACATGAGTTATGCAGGAGGCAGCTACAAAGAGGGTCTTCTTTGCTGGAGGAACCTATTATGCTCCTATATTACACTGATTTCAATAGGCACAATGTAATACTTCATTTCCCCAGAGGTGTCACTGCAGGGAAATTCAACACGTCCCTCACAGATCAGAGCTGATTACCGTGGATTACAGTAGTGGGAAAAATGAGGATCAGCGTATTTTTGGGGGAAATGTAACACCCCAGAGTGGTGTTACCACTTATTCACCTTACTGTCACCTACTGTCTTTAATGGTCTAATCTCATGTCATCTTGTCTATTTATTCCAGGTCCTTCATAATGTGCATTCCTATTTTGTTATACAACTGTTATGTTCACATGTAATGTGCATGGTTCACCAGCAGGTGGCAGCAAACAAGGCAGAGCTGTATGCAGATAGAATGGAACTTACCATTCCATTTTAACCCTCCCCCCCCCCCCCCCTTCCCTTCTGGAGAGAAATGGCGAGTCCTACTTCCTACAGGAATGGTGGGACAGAAGTTCTAGTCAGTCTAGTTTACCCCCAGCTAGGGGAAGGTGTGCAGGAGCACGTCTCTGCTCGACGTGCCCATGCCAGCCAGAGCACCCTAAGCTCTGCTGGCCATGGAGGCCAAAGCTTGAAGCCTCAGGAGCCAGGAGGAAAATTCCCTAGTATAACCTTGAGCCAGACTACAGAGAAAGCATACAGAAGGAACTGAGTTATACAGCCAGCCTATCAGTACAGCAGAGTCAAAGAGAAAGAGATAGCAGAGTGGAGTTTGCCTGCCAGTTTAATGCTAAAGCCTGCTGGGACCAAGACAAAGCCTGTAAACCGTTTTGGAGAACGTTTATGCAACGTAAAGCTGCTGTTCAACTACCTACAAGGTCTGGACTTAATCTTTCTTTCAAATCCCCCAATTATTCCCACTATTTATTGCTTCGGAGCCAAAGCCTGGGGTCCAGCGGTATCCAGGTTGGAGCACCGTGACATACATAAAGAGACATTTTAGACCGCACTATACCACTCGGCACTCCTACACCTGGGTCGCGCATTTTAGTAGGGCCCTGTGGGGAGGTGCCCGTTACAGATGCATCTGTCAAAAGAGAACTATGAGGCTCCTGATCTACATTAATCATATAGCAGTATTATTTCCGCGCTGTATTAGATAGCTTTATATATGGAGTTGTTAGTTGGTCACTGCATGGTGGTATTTGAGCAGTGCCTGTTCTTATTTAGGAAAGAGCTTTCCAATGATGGACCTTTTGGTGGTCAGACATTTATGGTCATATGCCACGGACACCATATAACACCTCTCTCTAGACATCCTCTTGGACTTTCCTATAGCCAGTTCCTGTTAAATGGGTCATATACATTAGATAAATATTAGCTATACCGCATCTAATTCGTAGGGGGCAGCTGGCAGCTGGATTTCAAAAGTATCACCTAAATTTTGTGGATCCCAATGGAAAGGAACCCCTACCCCGTGCCACCTGTGCCACCTATTACTGTTGTTATGTGGCGGAGGTGCCACTAAACAAGACAAAAATAAAATTTTATTGTCATTAAATTTGGTATGAAACATGAGTTTCTTTTGTAATTTTTGTACTTTTTGTTATGAAAATCCTCCAATCATGAGATATTCTCTTTACTTCATTATAATGGCGCCCTTTGGAGTTTATTTCATGCAGCGATCTCCTTCGCGGCATGGGAGAAGTGATCCCTATGCCGTCGCTTGTCCCCATGCTGTCTAGTGGTTTGCCAGCGGCAGAACATTATTAGAAAGCACGATCTGCCACCTGCAAATTTTTTTAAACTGCAATTTGCGGTCCCCAATGCATGGGATAGTCCGTTTATGCTCATGCTCGTTAGCGATTATCTGCCGAAAAATCAGGCAGTGTAATACAGGCTGTACTCATGACTGCAGTCACCATACAGTGTATGCATACTGTATACTCTGTGATCGCACATTGCGATATATTTTGGCCGCCTTACCAGTTTGCAGGAGGGACGACCTGTAAATAGTCGGCGCTGATGTCTGTATGAATGTGTTATTGTGTTAATTGTCAAATACAAACTCTATTAAAATGCGGTGTGCCTGTGGTTACCTTGGAAAGCAGTTACATGGTCTCCCGGCACATTCCTCAGACTGTGTTCCCCGCAGCAATTCACTAGAAAAAAAAAAAAACATTGCAGACAGGAGGATGCAATTTTATCCCGGAGCATTCTGGCAGGCAGCGCTGGCGCGCAGGAGGCCGTGCCAACCTATGAAGTCTGATTAGAAAGAGGGTATAACTTGAATTGGGGTTGACATGCCTGAAAGGCAACTGCTGCTGTACTCTAGAAGGGAGATGTAGCAGAGAGGAGTTTGTCATCTGGCACACATTTTGGTGATATATTTTACAGAATACGTATCTTGCCTTGGCTTTTCTCATTGGTTAAAGGGGTTGTCCCATCATAATGATCACTGTTAAATCTGTTAATGATTTGACAGTGATCATTTTTGTAAATACACTTTATTAACAAATTCCCACCGATTAGGATAAAATTAATTCCCACTTACCTTATTGTTGTGACTCGGTCTCCCCTGGTTACGACCACCGCTCTTCTCCAAAATCCCGATGGTCGTGCTTGCCCAGAAGACTCCTTCTTTTCTCCCGGCCGGGCCGCTCGCTGTTCTGAACGCGCACGCTGCTGCGCATGAGCGACGGTGACTTCTTCCCGGCCAGAATAGTACAGAGCTGCGAACGCACACGCCGGCTCTGTACTATACTGGCCAGAAATATGTCACCATTGCGCATGCGCGGCGGCGTGCGCGTTCGGTCCAGCGCGCGGCCCGGCCGGGAGAAGACTTCAATCCAGATGAAGCCCGCCCCCAGCCAGAATCCAGGAAGTGAACGCGCGGTGGCAGCAGGTAAGTATAAAAACGCAAAGTGGGATAACCCCTTTAAGGAAAAAGGGTTCATATTGCATCATTTAGGCAAGAGCAGGTGACACATTATGATATATAATTTGGACAAATTCTTGAAAATCATGCCTTTTCACACGACCCTTTTTTTTCAGTTTACGGGCCGTTTTTTGCGTTCCGTATATGATCCGTATACGGAACCATTCATGTCAATGGTTCCGCAAAAAAAACCGGAATGTAATCCGTATGCATTACGTTTCCGTATTTCCGTTTTTCCGTTTCGTTGAAAGATAGAACATGTCCTATTATTGCTCGCAAATCACGTTCCGTGGCTCCATTCAAGTCAATGAGTCCGCAAAAAATACAAATGGAGCACATACAAAATGTACGTTTTGCAGAACCATTTATTGAAAATTTTATGCCCAGCCCAATTTTTTCTCTGTAATTACTGTATACTGTATATGCCATACGGAAAAACGGAACAGAAAAACGGAACGGAACCGGAAACACTACTGAAAAAAAATGGAAAAACGGCTCGCAAAACACTGAAAAAGCCATACGGTCGTGTGAAAGAGGCCTAAATCTGCTGATAGGTCACATAGGTTGTCAGATGGGATCCTGTGAAATTTTCCAAGAGGGAATGATGCTTTTCCATCACTGGGAATGCTCAACCTGGAAAGACTGGGAATCTGGGGACTGAAAAACTATGGCTGCTGCAGTTCTCCAAACTCCTGTCATGTCGTCTTATGATACATCTATATGTAATGGAATTCCCCTTTAATTATCATTTCAGCCCTGTCCATCAAGAACGAGGTGCACAGAGTAGCTTGGGTCTGCCCTCGGTGCACTTATCTGCTCATTTGCATATGGGTTAAAAGTAATTTTCCTCCAGAATGAAGCAAAGGATCACTAAGGCTAGGTCTACACGACGACATTTGTCACGCGACATTTTGTTGCACCAATGTCGCGCGACAATTTTTATAATGGCAGTCTATGGTGTCGCACTGCAACATGCGACATGTTGCGACTGCGACGCGACAGTCGCAGAAAATCCATTCAAGATGGATTTTTCTGCGACTGTCGCGTCGCAGTCGCAACATGTCGCATGTTGCAGTGCGACACCATAGACTGCCATTATAAAAATTGTCGCGCGACATTAGTGCAACAAAATGTCGCGCGACAACTGTTGCGCCCTATTTGTCGCGCGACTTTTTGTCGCACGACAAATGTCGTCGTGTAGACCTAGCCTAAGTGAAATGGATCATTACATTCAGCTGATCTAGAACTACAAGGCAGTTTACCAGTGTCTAGTTTACCAGTGAATGTCCTGTTGACCAGGGGTGCACCTAGCCTTTCTGCTGCCTGAGACGAAAACTGAAACAGCGCCCCTCCCTCCCCAATGCCAATTTCTTAACCTAACCCCTTCCCTTCAGCCCATGGCCCTTCGGCTGCCGCCCCTCTTGCCCCTACCTGGTGCTGCCGGAGGCGATCGCCTCACCTGGCCTCATTGGTGGTGCACCCATGCGGGTGACTGATTCTTTTTTAAAAGGAGTTGTGCTATGCCTACTGGGGTGTCGCATGACACAGACATTCAAATACCATCAAGGACAGAGTCATTTTGTCATGCTCCGCCCCCTCTTCCATTGTTTGGCCTGTAGTTCTCAACCAATCAGTGTTTACATATCATATCCAGATGAAAATCAAACAGATTAAAGGGAGTTGGCCACCATTAAATGTCATTTTAACGTACGGTAATTCAGCATGAAAAATTAGTTATTTTTGTAATTTACTTCCTGTTCAGTTGTGAAATATTCTCTTTATTTATTTTAATGTCGCCCCTCTGGTGTTCAGTCTGTATAGTAATGTCCAGGTCGCCCTACTGAGGTGGTCGCACATGCTCAGTTCCAACCTTCGACTAACATCAGCCGAATCTACTGTTAGAAGCTATGACAGTTACAGGGAGAGAGAGAGCCAGCGAGGACACATATGCTCCCTCATAAAGGAACCCAACTGGATATAGGAACAATCAGTAGAAATTCTTGACATATTCATCGTAAACAGGACTCAATGGAGGCACAAAGTGAGACCTTACATTCATCGATAACGTCCGATAGTAAAACTTAACTATTATGTAAAACGTAGAAGAAAAATGTAGAGCCCACAAATTTCTAATAAATATAAATCTATGGGCCTAGCCAAAACTGAAATAAATAGCCAATCAGCCCACAAGAATAGGCTGAAGATCACCAGGAATGGGACCCTACAGTACATACCTTGACTTGTGGCATGTTCCTCAGTACAGTGTTCCTCAACTCCAACCTGGCGGTTGTGTTTTCAGGACTTCCTTAGTATTGGGCAGGTGATATAATTAGTGTCAATGCATCAGAACTGACCACAGGTATTCATTCTGTGGGATATTCTCAAATCCTGGCCGGTAGGTGGACCCTGAGGACCGGAGTTGAGGAACACTGCCTCAGTAGACTCGGTGATGCATGATAATTGACTGTCCCTATTTCTGCCTGACTTCCCTATGATAGTAGTACATGCCCCAAGAAAGGCAACCCAACAAACAGAAAAAAAACTATTTGACCCTATTACCACTGAAACTAACTCCAGCCTGTAAGAAAACACACATTGGTGGCCAACTGGTTATAAAGCTATTCATAAAAATACTATTGGCCCTAACACATTTCCATCACCAGCTGTGGCTTTATCAGAGCCAGGCGTGCATGTATTCTAAATGGATAGGCCTGTTGAAGTCCAACATGATTGAGCTTTATCTCTCCTCCATATAAATTAGATGGTCAGCCAGTCTTGCCAAAATTGGCCAACATATATCTGATGAGTAGTCCCTGATTAATTCACAAAAGCTCGTGACAGAAACGCATTTAGTCAAATAGTTTGGGATTTTGCACTAGTTCGGCACCAATGCAAAATTTTTACAGTCTGACTTTCTGTTCTATGGTCCTTGGGTCAAATAAGGACCGTTTTCCGTCCTGGGGTCACCCTTTAAAGGTCAGGTGCTATACTGTATAGGGGAAGTCAGGGGCATAGCTATAGGGTGTGCAGAGGTTGCAGTCACTACTGGGCCCCGGAGCCTAAGGGGATACAAAGACTCTTTCGCCACATAAAAATACACCGGTATTATAGAAAGTGCATGCTATTTCAATTTTTGCCTCAGGCAGCAGGAAGGCTATGTTCTCACTTGCCCCTGGCCACAAAGCACTGAGGGAAAGAGGATACAAGCTGAACTCTTGCACCAGGGCCCATGAGCCTTTAGCTACGTTCTGGCCTATGCTCAGCAGAAGTGATGTCTTGTCCATAGTCCAGGCTGAAAACCCAGTAAAGGATGTGATATCGGGGGAAACTGGAGTTTCAGAAGAGAAGCATTTGGTTTCAGAAGTATCCATGGGATGAGACGGTAAGAGGGAAGGGGGGCCCAAGCTCAACTCTTGCACCAGGGCCCATGAGCCTTCAGCTACACCCCTGGGGGAAGTCATGTGGCTGGCTGGCTTTAGTCACAGGGTAAATTATGGTATTCTGGATTTATTAGATTTCGTCCATGACATCATTATATGCGTCCAGAAAGTTGGTGGAAATCCAAGGTAAAAATAACCTAAATAATGGATACAAATTCTACATTACTCCTGTGATGCATTGAGTATAGTAAAACCGGTGGCTGCAATAATTTTTCCCAAATTTTTTTCACTCCCTACAGTTTATAGATGTTTGCCCTGTAGGGGCCACCATCTCTAATTTCAGCCTAAATGAATCGTGCGCCCCTTTTGTTTATGTGACAATATGGTTATATATAGCAGTGCTAGATGAATAAATGATAGCAATTAAAGCGAGACGTAAAGTGTAAAAGTGAAATTGTACATTAAAGGGCACTAAATTCATTTTGCGGCTGATCTCATGTAGAACTTGGGTGTCCCCTGGGGAAAGGCTTTAATGTCAGGGTATGATGTCACCCTTCCACCAGTCTCACATTCTCCACAGGCCGTACAATGTGCTCGTGAGGGGGTCAGACTAATGGCTTTTGTAATGCACTTGGCTCCCGTCACTGCATTTGCTACAAACCGATTAATCGCGTGCTCCAAACAACATCTAAACATCCTGCCATTCTCAGCACTCAGCACCTCCTCGCCATGATGGCCTCCTCGACAGACAGATCCAGGTTGACCCTAAGAAAATTTGGCTGGTGATTCGCTTCCGTCGAGTTTAAATTCCTAGAGATGGTCGGGTTGTACAGGATTTCTTTATTGGGTTTTTATTTTGTTTTAAGATCTTTTAAAAAGTAAGTACTGTTTTGTATTGAGGAGGCATAGCTGTGTATGAAGGCTTTTTTTTTCTGGCAAAGCTTCGTGGGAAATAAATATGAAAATTAGCTCTCTGGTGTCCCTGCTGTGGCTGATATAAGCTAATATACTGGTAAGGGAAGAGCCACTTCTTGTAAGTGTATTAAGCAATACAGCACTACATCTGTATTATGGGTAGAGAAATAAAAACTGATGATGTAATTGAAATAAAAATAAAGAAAAATGAAAGGGCAACAGGAATTGATTTACCTTGAAATATATTGTCTTACCCCAATAGAAGAATATTGATCTGACAATAAGCAAGGCTGAACGTGCCATAAGAGTCATCATGTGTAGCTGCTATGGCTCGATGGGTTCAGGTTGGCTTTCGTTGCTTTACCATGAGTGGTGTAAACCTAAGAAGCTCTCCTTCTCTCTCTATCTCTCTCTCTCTTCATAGTTACCATATATAGGCCCAGAGTGGTAATTTCTATGGAAAATGGACCAAGGCTGGCAATATACAGTCATGTGAAAAAATTAGGACACCCTTTGAAAGCATGTGGTTTTTTGTAACATTTTTAATAAAAGGTTATTTCATCTCCGTTTCAACAATACAGAGAGATTAAAGTAATCCAACTAAACAAAGAAAACTGAAGAAAAGTCTTTTCAAGATCTTCTGTAAATGTCATTCTACAAAAATGCCTATTCTAACTGAGGAAAAAGATAGGACACCCTCACATGTATTCCCTCTTAAATTGGCTCAGATCTCACACAGGTATATCACACCAGGTGCACATAATTAGTAGATCGTTACTCTGCATGTTGAATGAGGCTTGCCCTATTTAAACCTCAGACATTTAGTTTGGTGTGCTCCTGACTGTTGAAGTGAGAGTGAGCACCATGGTGAGAGCAAAAGAGCTGTCAGAGGACTTCAGAAAAAAGATTGTAGCAGCCTATGAGTCTGGGAAGGGATTTAAAAAGATCTCAAAAGATTTTGAAATCAGCCATTCCACTGTCCGGAAGATAGTCTACAAGTGGAGGGCTTTCAAAACAACTGCCAACATGCCCAGGACTGGTCGCCCCAGCAAGTTCACCCCAAGAGCAGACCGCAAGATGCTAAAAGAGGTCTCCAAAAACCCTAAAGTGTCATCTCGAGAACTACAGCAGGCTCTGGCTACTGTTGATGTAGAAGTACATGCCTCTACAATCAGAAAGAGACTGTACAAGTTTAACTTGCATGGGAGGTGTGCAAGGAGGAAACCTTTGCTTTCCAAGAGAAACATCGAGGCCAGACTGACATTTGCCAGAGATAAAGTTGACAAAGACCAGGACTTCTGGAATAATGTTCTTTGGACAGATGAGTCCAAAATTGAATTATTTGGACACAACAGCAGAGGACATGTTTGGCGTAAACCAAACACAGCATTCCAAGAAAAGAACCTCATACCAACTGTGAAGCATGGAGGTGGAAGTGTCATGGTTTGGGGCTGCTTTGCTGCAGCAGGACCTGGTCAGCTCACCATCATAGAATCCACGATGAATTCTACTGTGTATCAGAAGGTGCTTGAAGAACATGTGAGACCATCAGTTAGAAAATTAAAGCTGAAGCGGAACTGGACCATGCAACATGACAATGACCCAAAACATACTAGTAAATCAACCAAAGATTGGCTGAAAAAGAAGAAATGGAGAGTCCTGGAATGGCCAAGTCAAAGTCCAGATTTGAATCCCATTGAGATGCTGTGGGGTGACTTGAAAAGGGCTGTACGTGCAAGAAACCCCTCAAACATCTCACAGCTGAAAAAGTTCTGCATTGAGGAGTGGGGTAAAATTTCCTCAGACCGATGTCGAAGACTGGTAGATGGCTACAAGAACCGTCTCACTGCAGTTATTTCAGCCAAAGGAGGTAACACTCGCTATTAGGGGCAAGGGTGTCCTATCTTTTTCCTCAGTTAGAATAGGCATTTTTGTAGAATGACATTTACAGAAGATCTTGAAAAGACTTTTCTTCAGTTTTCTTTGTTTAGTTGGATTACTTTAATCTCTCTGTATTGTTGAAACGGAGATGAAATAACCTTTTATTAAAAATGTTACAAAAAACCACATGCTTTCAAAGGGTGTCCTAATTTTTTCACATGACTGTACATTGGAAAGCTGTTGGCCTAGAGCTATCTCAACCAATCGTGTGTATGTGCCTTCAATGAGGAGAGCCGTGTAGACATCTGACAGACTCTACTTGCAACAGCTTATTACCCAAAGACTCCCCAACAGGGGCGGAGTGGCCGTGGACCTTACAGGGAAATTTCTCGGTGGGCCGACACCCAGTGGACGTTTTTGGGAATGTATTTTGTGCTGCTGGTAGTATTTTGTGATGGACTGTGGTATTTGGCTCTGTTGGGGTGGTATTAATGTGCCACAATATGGTGATGCTGGCCCTGCCTGCCATCAATTTGGACCCAACTACAAAACGGGGCCACTTTTAGTATTTTTTCCAGGGCCACTTTAAGTTTACAGTTTGCCCCTGCTCCCCAAGAACAAGCGGATTGGGCATGTTGACATGCACCATACTTCTCTCTCTGACATCTGCTTTCAGGGGAGATTTTGGAAGTCTCCAACTTGGTGGCCCTTTGAGCTTAACAGTATCTTTGGTTCTGTTCACATCAGATCTGGTCCTTCCATCAAACTCTAGGGAGAATTGGGAGGCCTCTAACTGGATGGTCGGCCAGTCCCTCCAAAGCGTAATAGTTTCTTAGACTCAGTTCATGTAAGGTCTGAAAATCAAATGCATACCTTGGGAGTAATGGTTGATTTATACATGGAAATAAGGAATTTATGTTTCCCTGTAAATAAGGAACATTAGATTCTACCTCATTGGGGGGGGGTGCCTTCCTCTGGATCATCTTGCAGGATAACAGGCTGAACTGGATTGACGGGCAGATGTCTTTCTTCAGCCTTACAAACTATGTTGCCATGTTACTGTGTGCTGACAAGGGGCAAGAACCCCAAAACAGCAGTCCACGGGTGGGTCATGCTTCGTTTTGGAGAAGTGCTCATTTGCATACCTTTTGCCATGGAGCACTGCTTAAGAATGATTCTCTTCAATGAAATCCAGTAAATCCCTTACAAAATATTCACCCCAATGTCTCCACCAGGTTCATGCTCCCTCCATGGATGGTTTATGGTCCATCGTTCATGAGAGTGTCCATTCTGTACTACAGCACTCATTTTCTTTATCAGGTCTTCCTCCGTCTAAAACATACACAATGCAATAACACCCCTATTGGCAGCTATAGTAAAGTCTGGTTCCAGCAGTTAATTGACGGAGGATCATGGCACTTTACATGAAGGAGGGGGGGTACGGTTTAAAAGGACACGGTTGAGTGGTGACACGTTCAAATGCAAGCTGTGAATTGAGTTCCAATGTCTAAAGGAGATTACAGCTGTAGAGAACATTAATATCTCGGCTTTACAATGTCCTTGGTGCCCCGCCTGCGCTGTGTACTCTGGTAACGACTGTCTGCTGTCTCCAGTACTTACACACATCTGAAACAGATTTTTCTTCCTGCTTGTTGAGTGCAGCCCCACAATGCAGAGAACGCCCCGTGCCAATCATAAGCAATTTCCTAACTGTAATCTGCAATAAATGCGCTAATAATCACTGAGGGTTTGAAGTAGATTTCAATACGGCACCGGGTGCCAGGTACTGCAGGGCAGGGCTCAGCTGCTGCAGAACATCATTATACACACCTCAGCTGCTGCAGAACCTCATAATACACACCTCAGCTGCTGCAGAGCATCACAATACACACCTTAGTGGCTGCAGAACATTATAACACACCTGAGCTGCTGCAGAACATCATTATACGCACCTCAGCTGCTGAGGAACATCACAATACACACCTTAGCGGCTACAGAACATCATAACACACCTGAGCTGCTGCAGAATATCATAATACACACCTCAGCTGCTGCAGAACATCATTATACACACCTTAGCTACTGCAGAACATCATTATACACACATTAGCTGCTGCAGAACATCATAATACACACCTCAGCTGCTGCAGAACATCACAATACACACCTTAGCGGCTGCAGAACATCATAACACACCTCAGTTACTGCAGAACATCATCATACACACCTCAGCTGCTGCAGAACCTCATAACACACACCTCAGCTACTGTAGAATCTCATAATACACATCAGCTGCTGCAGAGCATTGTAATATACATCTTAGCTGCTGCAGAACCTCATAATACACACCTCAGCTGCTGTTGAACCTCATAATACACACCCTGGCCAAATTAGGCTGGTTTCTTGGCCTCCCTTAGGCATAAAAGGATGAGAACATCTCATGTCAATGGTCTACAGGAAGCTCCCTCTGCAGCAACTGAGGGGTACCAGCAGAATAATGTACTTCCTAATGTAAATTATTAAGAGAACTCATGGACTCATTTAGTAAAATCTCTTTCTTATATAATTTGGCACAGGCTCCCCGGCCAAAGCTCTAGCATAAAAGGGGTTAAACAGGCTCCTAATATCTTAATCACCTTTGCCATCATGCGACTTTTACGTCTAGACTGCCCGCTTGCAACATTTTTCCAATTAAACTCAGTTCTTAATGAATGCCAACCCTCCTCTCCTCCTCTGAACATGCAAAAATAGAAGAATATTAAAATATAGCCGCGCCTTACACTCTCATAAAGAGCTACCATTACAGCCGGGCACCTTGTTAAAGCGAGCAGTTTTCTATTATTTTTTTCCAGGAGGTGGGAACAGCGCAGTTTTATGTTACCATAAAAACAAATCATTACGAGGACGGCCTCGTTCCTAGCTGATTGCATTTATTTTATTTCGATTTTCATGGTCTCTACTAATGCCGCCCCTTCTGCCCTCTCCATGTGTTTCATTATCGGAAGGCCTCGTCCCTGAGCCGCCCCTGCTTCGCCCACCACGGTCTTGTAAATGCTAGCTCTCCATTACTTTATTGTCTCCAGCCCCTTTTTCGGGGAGGGAGAGGACGGATGGGAAGTCCTCGGATTGCTACTCGTAGCACGTTTGAAAGCTCTAAAGAGTATTGTTAAAAAGTTGCCGGACCAAATTATTAAGCGCCCAAGCTATTAAAACGGATTTTAAGATTTCCCTGGGGCCCCTAATCCAACGACTCTCTGCGTGTCGTTAAGCTACTGTTCGATATGTTTATAGATTTTTATGTACATTTTATGTTGTTCGCTTTCTAATTTTGCTATAAGCTATAATAGATTTTTTTTTTTTACTTTTTAACTTTAAGATGTTTTTTTATGCTCGTTTTGTCTATTTATTGCTTTTGGGGAGCTACAAAGACGGCCATCTTTAATATACTGGCTACCAGACTGCTTGGTGCCGGCTTCTACCATGAAATCTGAATACATGTGGCTTTATGTGATGGAAATGTAAGCAGTAGTAGTAGCTGAATATATGTTATGATAGGCTCGGTAGTTAAAGGGAGGGTTTCAGTGGGAAATTCAGTGATAAAACAGACACAATGCCTCCTAGGGCTAGCCCAACTGAATGTAATGATGCCTTTCACTTAGCGATCCGTTACTTCATTCTGGAGAAAATATTTGTAATTCATATGCAAATGAGCACTTAAGTGCACCAAGGGCGGGCCCAAGTCACTCTGCACAATTGCTCCTCCTGCTTTCTCTACCAGCCCCTCCTACTGCTTCTTGAATGACAGGGTCATAATCCTGCATACTCATCTCGTCTAAAACAGAGCCCCTCATCTACCATGTAAGATCTCTTATGTAGCAGATTGGCTTTGGGCCCCCCTCAAGCACCAGGGCCCAGGTGCAACTGCACCCCTTATAGCTGCGCCTTTTGAACAAAATATAACAAGTTACCCCTTCAAAAGATTAGAGGTTCTTACCTGATGTCCTCACATTTTTTTTTTTATTTGGTCAAGGACTATACGTGGCACATGTGGCTGCACGAAAATTGTGGTAAAGTAATTTCTCCATGCTAAAAAAGGTTGTTATAGGCAGCCTCAAACATTTCTGAATGGGTCCAAATGTGGTTATGTAGCCTTTGCTATCTTAAAGGGCTTTTCTGGCCAACTTACCTCACCTATCCTTACCAGTCTCGATATGGCAGATGTGACCCACCTGACACATAGGAAGCAAATTCTCAGCCAATCACTGTCCTCAGTGGTGCCCTACTTCAGCCTGTGATTCGCTGAGCAGTTGTTTCTTGTTTGTCAAGATGGATCAGGAAGTCCACAAAGTATTGGAACAGGAGCGGGGTAAGGTGATTATGTCTTAGGTGTCTAGGCATTTACAATTTTTGTGAGAAATAGTAACAATAAATCGCACTTACCTTACCATTCCCCAACCACTCCCATTATGGCCCTTCTCCGTCTTAATCCCATTCGACACACAGGAAGGAAGTGACTTCTAAGCCAATCACTGTCCTCAGTGGTGGTCCACTTCAGCTGTTTCCTGTGTGTTAAGAGGGATCAGGAATTATAGGCTAATGGGTCACCAGAATTTGAAAACATTGTGACGGGAGCAGGGTGAGGTGAGTAGCTGTATGACGAATGAAAATTTTTAGAGGGCTCATAATAGTGAGAAATAGTAAAAATAAGTCATACTTACCATATCGATCCTCAATGCCCCATCCAGTCTCTTCTTTCCGGTCCCTCTTAACAAACAGGAAACAGCTGAAGTGGGCCACCACTGAGGACAGTGATTGGTTGAGAAGCTCCCCTTAGTGATGCCCTAAAAGGGCTGACTGGCCACAGACCCTACAGGGAAATTTCCCAGTGGGCCAATACCCAGGGGCTGCCTAAGCCCGCCTCATGATTGCCAGCTTTGTGCATGAAGATCTAATGTTCTCAGCATTAATTAATTTAGGAGCATCCTGTACTTACACACCTGACTGTCTGCACTGTGTTGTTTGGTTCTCCTGGCACATCATTTTTTGCTGCACTGTGGTATTTGGTTCCACTGGAGCCATATTTTTGTGCTGCTCTATGGTCTTGCTGGCCCTGCCAACTTCTATTGGCACTGCCTACTTGTATTTGCTTGCCTCCTGTCAATTTGGACCTGCCTACAACATGGGGCCACTTTTAGGTTTGGTTTTCAGGACCATTTTAAGTTCTCAGTCTGCCGTGGTGCCCTACCTTAGCTTGTGATTGGCTGAGAGGTTGTATCTTGTGTGTCTAGAGATGCCAAGACATAGAGACCAGAAAGCATTGGAATGGGAATGAGGAAAGGTAAGTATGTATTATTAGGGGTGCGCCTAGCCTTTCTGCTGCCTAAGCGAAAACTGAAACAATGCCCCCCCCTTCCCAATGCCAATTTTTTTTACCTAACCCCTTCCCTTCAGCCCATGACCCTTCCTCTGCCCGCCTCACCTGGCCTCATTGGTGGTGCACCCCAGTGTATTTTTTACACCAGTCTTTTATTTATTTTTTCTTTTAATTTAATAGACCGGACAACCTCTTCAAGGAAATCTTTATCATTCTTTTTTCTTTGTTTTTCATTTGATCAAAACTCAAAATGAACCTTTTAAACGTTAATTTGTTGAGAGGGTTGAAAACCAGTCATAAAAGATTTACTGACACGCAAAGCACAGAATTAATACAACACTGGAGAGAGAGAGTTGGCAAGAGAAAGCCTGACTATCGCCAGCTTGGGCATGGAAAAAAAAAGTAGACAATAAATGACAAACATGGCCAAGTCTTAAGTGAACTTAACATATCTCTTCAGCCTGTGGCCCGAGCCAAGTTGGCACCGAAGCAGTGGAACGTTTTCTGTGTTTTCTATAAAACTTTCTTATAGGCCGTGATTGGATTTGGGGAAACAGTTATGATGTCGGACTATAATTTTAGAGCTGTAACACTTTCTCCCAAGAAAGCCTAATTTAGAAATTTAATGTGCTTGTTTAGGTATCGTAATGAAGATATCCAGGACTGTGCCATATAAGAAAATATTCATGAAAATGGGGCGAGATTTTCTGTGACCAAAATAACTTTTGCACTTACTTGAAAAACTTTTTTTAGAACCTTGATGTCAAATGTGACTGAGTTATTTTTAGGTCCTCCACGAGATGTTTCCTTCGGCCTCCAGCCATGTGTACCCTTGCCTACAACTCAGAGCGGTTTCCTCCCTTCCTTCACATGAAAAAGTTTGACTGTAAAAGTTCATCCTGGAGTTTGGGCGTTGTTCCCCATTTCAGCAACGGATCAAGGCATGGTGCCACATGACGCCTTAGGTCCATGCCAGGATGGGCATTGCTGATTGGGTCTGTTTTTAAACCATACAGGGCTACGAATCTCAGGGGAAGGAACCATGAAAGAGTAAACTATCCCCAATGGCTAAAGATCCCAAATGACCATAGGCCACTAGATCATTAGATTTATATTTTTGGTTTTTATGTTTTGTTTTAGTTCATTCTCTTGAATGATGATTTGTGAGGGGCCTCCTATTACCCCCAACCGGCATTTATAATAATAGTGTCTTCTTATGTGGACCCTCGGGCATCAAGGTCCGGGTACAACTTCTATTACTGCACCAATTACAGTTGCACCTTTTCACCAATTAAATATGGTAAGGGAATAGAAAGCAGTGAGAATTTATATATGTTCAACCGAGGTGGATATGCTCTTGGTCCAAGTTTTGTAAGCAGCCTGGTTGTCATCCCGGTACTAAGAAGATGGACCTTGAGGATACACAAGAGGATAGGATGGCAGTGATGCTCTTCCTTGGGCCTATGCCTTTACATTTCTTTGTAGGCCAAAGCCCAAGATCTCATTTATTCTGATATTTCATTAATAAATGGACTTCTATATGTTCAGACAATGTGTTGTTGAGACAGCCTGTTTAGCAATGGAGACTATAAAGGAAAATGTCTGATCAGTAACTCTTTTTTGAAGGGCACCATACCAGATAAAATGGATTGTCAATAAGGTAGCATTTTTACTTACCTTGAACCAGGTGCCCCCGGAGACCCAAAAACCACAATAGGAGATATCATAAATATAACAGGCAAATGATTAGTGGGAGGCCCCATTAGATATTTAATGGGGACTCAGAAACTTCAAAATTGGGTATTTAATAGTCCACTCGCGGTAAAAGAAATAAAAAGGCAATGGCATAGAAGAATCCAAGGTCCCCAATCTTGTATAGGAGATTGTTCATGGAGTTGGCTTATGCATTTTGAGCTCAGTAGCTTTTATTCATATCTACAAAGTTTTAAACACATAGGGTACCCTTTATGTCCATGATTTAATCAGTTTTACTTCATTACACTGGACTTTCCATGCTCTCCCCATGTCAATGTAGGAACACGCTTTCGAGAAACAGTGAAATGAACCCAAGATGGATTCTCAACACTTACATTCGTAGATGGCTCACTTGGCTACATCTTGGGTACATTGTGTTTTCTCATCCAGTTGTGCTAATTCTCACCTGTGTCTCGTACTACAATTTAACCTATTGGGCGTAACTTACGACACCAACACACACAGGCTGTCCCGTAAAATGAAGTATGACATGGTTCCAGACCACACATTTCTCCTCAAGCAGTTTTTTTTTCATCAAGTCATTTGAATACACGCAATAGATTCCCAAGAACAATGATGGCCCTTTGTCTTCCCGATCGTTGGAAAATAATTTCTGCACCATCATAATTAATCATAATAATTTACCAGTGTTACAAAACGAGCCAGATATGACATTGGAGAAACCTTGGCTTGTTTTTTACTCAATTTTTATTGTGCAGGTTATGGCATCATTACCAGTTGGGCGCACAGATGTAAACTTTTAGTTCTGAGGTTTGGAGGTTATATTGCTTAGAAATATATACAGTAAAAAACATTTTCCGAAAGAATGGTGCAGGGATTTTTGCAATTGACTTGAAAGGCTGCTCAATTGTGTAAGTCCTATATGGCCGCCACCTAAACATCAATGTATCCATAGGGTAGTAATCATTTTACTGTATTGAGAGGTTTGGTCAAGCACCCAGCAAAAAACATATACCACACTGTATATATGTCATTTTTTGAAATGGGTAACATACACTATTAAATGAGTGTCATACATAAGAGCCTTCATTGAGAGGTATATGCCAGGGAATACTCCCGACATAATACACAAGAGCTGGATTTCTGCTGCAGTTGTGGATTTTTCATTGATTCAATATGTATTACATTCGGATTTGTTGCGGATATGCATTGCAAAGGGTGAATCAATGGGGAAAATCCACATAAAGGAACCTGTCAGCAGGAAATTCACTATTTATTTATTTTATGCACTTATATAGCGCTACTATATTCCTTAGCATCCAACTGTCCCCAATGGGGCTCACAATCTAAGGACCCTATCAGTATGTCTTTGGAGTGTGGGAGGAAACCCATGCAAACACAGGGAGAACATACAAACTCCATGCAGATGTTGCCCTTGGTTGGATTTGAACCTAGGACCCCAGCACTGCAAGGCACCAGTACTAACCACAGAGCCACCAAACTAGGAGCCATTGTTGGGTAGCTCAGCTGAATGTAATTATACCTTTCACTTTATTTTGCCATCCCCTCCCTCTCCTTAATTGCAAGAAACTGAGAGAGGGGCTGGCAGGAGGAGAATGTGAAGACCATGGCATAGCTCTCGGAATGTGAAAACCATGGTTGTGTCTACGGTCATGCCATAAGCCAATATTCCTAAGCCAAGTACCCTGTAAGTACCCCCTTTAATAAACAAAAATCATAAATTGCCCCCTACCCCAATGATGCCCTAGGTGGTAAGTGAAGGACGAGGAATAGGAGAAGTAAGAGGTCTCCTAGGGCGTCATGGAGGGAAACATTTAAAGGAGTTATCCCACATAAACTATTATGTAACGACAGAACAAATATTGGATTGCTGGAGGTTGGATCTCCTTCATTCCTGGGAACAAGGGGTCCACTCCATTCACCTCTATCTGTCTACATCAGCCCCATAGAAGTAAATGGAACAGTGGACCAACATGTGCACCGTTCTATTCAGAGAGGGGAATTTGGACCCCTTGTTCTTGGATTCGCTGTGGTTCCATCGGTCAGACCCCCTTATCCAACATTAATCATCCATTCTTTGGATAAGTGAAAATTTTTGTACGATAACCCCTTTAACTTTATCATTGTCCATCTGACAACCATATTGCTGAGCTTCAGGGTCTGAGTTTGGTGGTGTGCTTTGTGAAACCACTCCAGAGCATATCTTGTCTCTGATGGTGACTACCTATTGTGCCTACCTCTCTTCCAAGCCATGTGTGGGAGGACCCATTTGAGACATGACATGGACCCCCATAATACTTGTGAGAACCTAGGGCATAGAAGATTTGAATTGAGAAAGGGAGCCCGAGAGTAGGAACCTTTCAATTTCCAGAAAATATCATCCATTAGCCCATAAGGTCCCGATTCTTTTTTTCAGCTTTGGGACTTGACTTGCCCCTGATATATGCCTTGTATTACTGGTACTCCTTTACTGCCTTTACACATGTACGTGTCCTTCTAAGCAGGTTGTGCTGTGAGAGTGCATGACTTCTGCAGCTCCATATGTTTTCAGTTTGCAGACGGCTCCAGAAGTCAGTGCTGTCAAGTGTTAAGCTTCGATGCCTTGCGAGTCAGAGCTAGTGCCTTGAATGAAATTGGTGCTGGCAGTGTACTCTATGGTGTAATGGTTAAGATGATCACAAGCTGGACACTGCATCAAGCACCATGAATACAGACTAAACACAGAGGAAAACTTGCCCTAATAGAATTATGCTAATGGCACATTCTCAGTACTGTATCTAGTTGTTTTTACGATGTGGTCCAGGTTGTCACCTTCATGGAAGAAGACAAATCCTTGACCGATTTGGAGAGGATGTTCTTTCTCCTGAATGATGCACTGTATTTAATTAAGTTCCTAACTGGAGATCCTTCCCTACTTTCTTTCCATCGCACCACCCTCTTTTTTGCAGAGAAAACTTTCTTTGTATTATGTAGTTTGTCATTGAAAAAGTATCTGAGGGGAACGCGTTACTTTTATTTTAGGATGTCAACTAATGCTAATGGAGTAAGCCAAAAAATTTCAAGACCAAGTCAAGACAGGATGGAGATGCTAATGAATATTTATGTTTAGTGCCATGAATGCCTCTGTGCAGGATATGTTTGGACCCAGCCTGAACATAATCCACCCAGTGGCAAGCAATAGGCAATTCAAAAACATGTCTCATTCAGGCAAAGGTCTTTGATTTGGTAGACCCAGGTTGTCAGGGGATGTTGGAAGCTGTAATGCTGGTAGTTCCTCAATTCAAGAAAATTCAATCAAGGCTGATTTCCATAATTTTTCTAAAAGATCTATTAAGAAGGTTTTACTGCAAAACAAAAATGTGTACCCATATTGGTTATATGCATGCATTAAGCCCTATGTATGTAGTCCATCCTGGGACTCTGCTACCCCTTAATTTAGTCAAGATCCCCGTGTTTTTAGATAGGATGCATACTGTGCAAATTATTAACATCAGTTGCTGGACTTGGACTTTGTTGTAAACCACTGTGGGTTCAACAATTTTTTTTTAGCCTGAAAATAAAACAATATATCAGTTGTGGTTTACATGGTATTTTAATATGAACCCCAAACTGAGATTATGAGGACCTAGGTAGAATGAAAAGACAGTAGACAGCCAGAATGGACTACATACATAGTATAGATATTACTTGATGTATAAATACAACAAAAGTCCTTAAAGCTAAGCTATCACATTGATCGTGAAGTTCTGTCTGTAGTTCTCTACATGTTATAAAGCAGGAGTTGCTAATCAGATTGATACATGGATTAGTGAGAAAATCTCTGCTGACTCTGGACTTTGGAGTCCAGTAGGCGGTCCTACTGAGTGATTAACAGCCTTAATGGGTTTTAGTAGTTTCATATTGTATCCAGAGTACCCCACTCTGCCTATTTTTGCCCCATAAACAGTACCTGTTATTTGTGTCCTTTCCTTGCCCTGTTCTCAGCATTACCACATCCTGGCAGGATGTTTACATGCAGAACGTCCTGTTTTTAATAGCTTTCTACAGGGTTTTCCAACCAATCCCAGCATGCTTTACTCTGTAATGTTTCTCAGGGCTTGTTCCACCTACTACACTTTTGCCTCTGCAGTAGTCATTTCCTCTACACCTCCCCTCTTCAGGTTAGCTAAGCAGAGCAAGCCCAGAGAAATATTACAAAGCAAAACATGTTGGGATTGGTAAAAAAAACTAACAGCAGGAAGCTGGTCAAAACAGGAAGTTCTGCAAGTGAACATCCTACCAGGATGCAGTGATGCTGGGGAAAAGGGAAGGAAAGTGCTCACATGGAAAACAGGTATATCTGTTGAAGAACCCAATTTAATCCCTGACTAGAACAGCCCACTGGACTCCTAAACCCAGAATATACAGAGATTTAAATTAGAAAAAAAATATGCAAGTTCTGCTGAATCTTTTCCTACAAAACTGTATATCTGTTCAGCTCTTCCTGCTCTGTAAGGCTACTTTCACACTAGCGTTCGGCTAGCGTTCGATCGGATCCGTTCTGAACGGATCCGATCATAATAATGCAGACGGAGGCTCCGTTCAGTACGGATCCGTCTGCATTATTTTAGCAAAAGTGTGAAAATAGCCTAGTACGGATCCGTCCAGACTTTCAATGTAAAGTCAATGGGGGACGGATCCGCTTGAAGATTGAGCCACATTGTGGCATCTTCAAACGGATCCGTCCCCATTGACTTACATTGAAAGTCTGGACGGATCCGCACGGATCCGCACGCCTCCGAACGGCCAGGCGGACACCCGAACGCTGCAAGCAGCGTTCAGCTGTCCGCCTGTCCGTGCGGAGGCGAGCGGAGCGGAGGCTGAACGCCACCAGACTGATGCAGTCTGAGCGGATCCGCCTCCATTCAGACTGCATCAGGGCTGGACGGCTGCGTTCGGGTCCGCTCGTGAGCTCCTTCAAACGGAGCTCACGAACGGAAACCCGAACGCTAGTGTGAAAGTAGCCTTACATGCTTCCCACAGATTGGACTGTGGTAAAATGACAGGTTCACTTTAAGATTAGGGTCTACTTTGGGACTCAGTTTAAATCAACTTTTGGAACTTATTTAGCCCCAATACATGAATTTCTTCTATTATGGGCTTGTACTTTGATACTTAGGCTTCTGTTTTCCAGAATCACGTTGAAGGGGGTTCCACAGGTCTACTTTTTTTTCCTGAAACATGCTATGCTTGTCATTGATCTATGTATGTGTAAAGGGGGAATATTAATCACCAATATTATGCGAATATCGATAATTAATATTCCTAAATAGGAAGAGCCACCTGGTGAAGACTCCGCCTATTTATACTTTTATATAACAATAACAATATCCTCGCTATGCCTTACACTAATCACTATACTAGCTGCATGCGCCTTACTTACTACCGCTAACAAGTACACACTACAAAGGGTACAAGTAACACAGTATTTATTAACACCTGACACTACGCACACAATACAGTAACAATACAGCACTAAATATACAATACTCAACTACACTACACGTTCCTAAATTCCACCCACAAACTAACTATACAATACACACATACAGGTATAACAACCCACCCACCTGACTAATATTCTATCCCTAGGGGGCACGACGAGGGTTGACGGTGGTCGTGCTGGGGTAAAGCAGACCACAAACCAATGCAGGGGTGATAACTAAGGGAATGAGGGTATGGCAAGGGTTAATATAATCAGTGGATGGCAAGGGTTAATATAATAACCAGGGGCAAGGGAATGAGGGTATGGCAGGGGTTACCAGGGGAATGAGGGTATGGCAAGGGTTAATATCAGGGGATGGCAAGGGTTAATATAATAACCAGGGGCAAGGGTTATTATAATGGGGGGTATGGAAGGGGGTATAATGGGGGTATTGTGGGGGGCTTAGCGTTGGTGGGATAGTGGAGGGGATAATAGCGTTGGTGGGATAGTGGGGGGGTAAATAGAGTGGAGGGAATAATAGCGTTGGTGGGATAGTGGGGGGGGGTAAATAGAGTGGAGGGGATAATAGCGTTGGTGGGATAGTGGGGGGGGGGTAAATAGAGTGGAGGGGATAATAGCGTTGGTGGGATAGTGGGGGTTAATGGGGTTTCGTTAGTGGGATAGTGGGGGGGTTAATAAAGATACTTAGGGTCCTGCTCGTTGTCCAGGGGGGCTCGTCAGTCCAGGGGATGATCCTCCAGGTAAGGTGGGCGGCCGGCTCTCTTCTGTTCAGTGTCGGGCCAGCCGGACTTATATGTCCGGCCGCCCGCACTCCGTGCCGCCCACACAGCGGCGCGCGAGCGCGCACCACGTAATTGCGATGCCGGAATGCGCATAATAGAGGGAGTGGAGGTGTCTCCTCTTCCTCTATTATGCTCCAATTATCTCCAGCCGGGCTGGAGATAATTGGAACAAAAGGATTCAAATTCATTAGAATTTGAATCCTTTTGAGGTCACCAGAATGACCGGACCTTATCCGGTCATCCTGGCGCCTTTACTCAGAATGCATCAATGTAAATGCTTGGGCCACATTCACATTGATGCATCTGGGTCCATGTAGGGGGGTTTATTGTTATATGGGGCTGTGTGTGGCACATTACTACAGGGGGCATGAAGGGGCACATATATATATATTATATATACCTATTTTGATTAAAGGGGCCCATATATATATATATTAAAGGGGCCCATACAAAGGGGCCCATATAAGGGGCCCATAAATAAGGGGCCCATATATATATATATATATTAAAGGGGCCCACATATATATATTAAAGGGGCCCACATATATATATATTAAAGGGGCCCACATATATATATATTGAATGGGCACATAGGCATACATACACATATGTATATGTATACGTATATGCATTCGCGGGCCACACTATATGAATTCCCACAGGGGCATGGATGAGCCCCTGGGGAATATCGGAGGCGGATGGGCGCAGGTGCTGGGCACATCTGCGCACATCGTCCTCTGCACCGCCAATACATATACATACACACACAATACGCGCCACCCTTCCTCAACAGTATGGTATTGCATTTCAGTCTCATTCACTTGTATAGACTAAGCACCAAAGCCAAACACAACCCATGGACAAGGGTGGTACTATTTCAGGGGGAAAAAGTATATCCTTTTTTGTAATACTGGACAATACCTTTACGTCTTGAAGTTCTTATTCATTTGCATGTCATCAGAAGACTAGGAGTATAACTTCAGTAGACAACGCGACTGGGAGGCTGAAACGTATTAATGTATCTTAAATGAGGAATCTGCCAACAAACCATTATGAAGAGCTGAGAACTCACATAGGCAGATACCCTCAAGACAGGAACCTGGCACTAGATTTACCAAATCACAGACAGAAAGGGGGGGTCAGAAGGAACAATATATTTTCCCTGGGTATATTAGCTGAATTCCTTCATTCTGCAAGTTTCATCAAGACTTCACCATGGAATAACTGGAATGTGTTCCGAAACACCTACAAACTGTATTTGACGAGTAGAATTATGTTTGTAGATCCACAGTCTTCAGCGATGAAGGGACACTGTAATATCGACCACAGATTATCAGTAGACATATGTCAGTCAATGCTGGCTTGTAGATTAGTTTGTTTTTTCATGTAGGCACCGATCAGCCATAACATTTATACAGTACATGCTTTTCTAGTGACAATGGTTCCTCTCATGGGTGGGATATATTGGGTGGTAAGTGATCAGTGAGTTCTTGAAGTTGATATGTTGGAAGCAGGAAATATGGGCAAGTGTAAGGATTTGAACAACTGAGACAAGGACCAAATTGTGTTGTCTAGATAATTTGGTTAAAGCATCTCCAAAACGTGGTCCAAGGAAGGAGAAGTGGTGAACTAGCGAAAGGAAAATGGGTATCCAAGTCTCATTGATGTATGTGGAGTATGAATGCCAGCCTGGTCAGAAGAGCTACTGTAGAACAAATTGCTGAAAAGCATACTGCTGGCTATGACTGAAAGGTGTTGGTGTCTGTGAATCACTTACCCGATAAAAGAGATGTCACTAGGAGGCTCTATGGGAAGAACACAGCACGGCAGAGGCAATTATTTGCTCTGGGCAATGTTCTACTGGAAACCTTTGGTCCTGGCAACTTGTGGATGTGACACATGACATCTACCTAAACATTATACAGACAAGTACCCCCTTCATGGCAGCAGTGTCCACCAAAGGCAGTGAACTCTATCAGCAGGATAATGCCCCGGTTACACTGCAAAAATTGTCCAGTAATGAGGAACATAAAAAGTAGATGAAGGTTGTGCCTTGTGTCCAAATTCTCCAGATTTCAATATGATCTTTCTCTGTGGAATCTTCTGTAAACACAAGTCCAATCCATGGAGGGTGCACACACCTCACAACTTGCAGGACACCTCAGAGGTCTTGTGGGGTCCATGCCTTAATGGGACAGAGCTGTTTTGGTGCCATTAGAGGAACATTCACAATATTAGGCAAGTGGCTATAATTTTATGGTTGTATATACACTAAGCAAGCTAACTTTGTCATTACGATGCAAAGTATTATTTCAAATTTTTTATCACAAACTTACTAAATTATTGCATGCCAATAAATGAGTATAAAAAATGACAATGGCAAATTAACTGTACCATATCTTCTGCTACCCAATAATACTGTGCCTGCTGTGCTGCTCAATGCCCCTAAATATGGCACTACAGAAACAACAGTGATATAACTGTGTTCACACCCAAAAATATTGCTATTCTGCTAGTTGTTCTTCAAAAATATTAGTGCCACACACATAGTGCACCCCCCCCCCCAAAAAAAATAATTATGAATAGACAGTGCCCCAATAATAATTACTGTCACAAATAGCACCCAGAATAGTGCCCCAATACAAATGCTGATAAGCAGATAGTGCCCCAACGGTATTAGTTCCTCCAAAAAGTATTTAGAACAATGATATTAATCATTCCATACATTGCCAAAAAAATAATCGTACTCAGCAAATATTTCCCTCAGTAACAGTGTCCACAAAATAAGGTCCCATAGGACCTAGAAGCATGTTCCCAACAGTAAGTACTCACATAGTCCTGTCAACCAGATTGCTTTTGTAATGCTAGGTAATAGTGTCCTTCAAAATAATAAGTTCCCTCAAACAGACTGCCCACCCTTTTTCCACACTGCACACAGCAGAGTAGGCTACACTTCTCCTCTGGCCTCTGCAGTAGTTGATGCCATCGTGCAGGTCTAGGCTGGAGGCTTGCCCATTCATAAGTTGGTCAATGAAAATGAACATTGGGGCTCCCAAGTATTCTCTGTAGCTGCTCTGAACCCGTTGGCGATTAACTGGTTGTTGCAATAATATATAGCATCCAAAATGACTGTCTACGTTGTCAATGGAAGGCTGGGCCTAGCAGAAGAACTCTCAATTTTGGGCTGGACACCATCCTATGGCATTTATCTAAGAGGACATAAGGGCCGAAGTTGTCTTCGTTCAGCCAACCTATGAAACAAATGAGCAATACTGCCCAATACTGGAATGATAACAGATCACGAGAGCAGCCATCTTTATGAAGGACTACCTTATAGCAGACGCTGCCACAAACCATCTCCATGGCCAACATTTACTAACAGAGTAATCCATTGCTCGTCGCTTCGTCGGACCGCTTGTGTTTGTCAGTTCTCCGACTAATCACTCTGATTTTCCACCCTGACGCCTACAAGTAAATACAGCAATTCCTCTCCTTCTCTTTGTCACACAGCTGCCATTGTGGGCCGAGCTGAAATATAGAATACGTTACAGTGAGATCTTTCCCCTGACGTGCTTACAATCTAATTACAGTCTAAACACTTCAAAAGCTGGTTTACTCCAGTGATAAATCACCCACGAGGACGGTGTTTTCTTACCAAACTACCCCCTGATTACCCTGCACACTGCCAGACCATTCAGCCGATAATTGACTGGTGCAAGTCCATTCCCTGGGCGACGGCTATACAAGCACAAAGGCCCACGTCAATGATATGGCTATAGGTTTATTCCAGGGATTATTCTGCAGACCACCATTAGTGATCAATGATACTTATCTTGCCTTATAATCACTTGATCACTGACAAGTGATCAATCAGGACTGATGATGGATGGCTGATCACACTGATCTTGCTTTGCAGCTGACTTGGTCTGCAATGGCCTCCAGCCACGATCATTTCACCCACTGACTGATGATCTAAAGGTGTAATTCATTGGCTCTATTTTTAGAGGCTACTTCGGCCTTATTTATGTAGTTGGCTCAGACAGGAAGCTGTCCAGACCGTCCATCCTTTCCCTTTTCAATCCTACGTGAAGAATTCTGCTCAGGTATGAGAACTGTGATATCACTCATGTGACAGACACCCTGCGGTAAGGTTGACCCGTGGGTGGAAACCTCAACTAAATTAGGAGACAGAAATAGTGTCAGTCAGCCAGCAGCTGGGGATAAGCCATGGACAACTGTGTTCTTTTAATAAATATAGATCCCAAATTTTGAACCGATTTATTTCATAATATATTTTATAGGAGTCAGAGCTGCTTTTTTTTACACAGCTTCAAATTCTCTGCTACTTTTCACAGAGCCGAAGCATTAAATAATATCAATTGTATTACCTGTAGTTGCCACTAGGGGAGCTCATTGACACAATTGTGTTTATTGGAAACTGTATACAGCTGTCTTCAGTGAGCTCCCTCTAGTGGTAGCTGAAGGAAACCAGAATTGCATCATATGGGCTGGGTCAACATGGTAACTTTCGTGGGGTGACATAAAGCCTCAGACAAGTCATGCAACCAAAATAATTGTGCATTTTGCAATTGTAAAACTATTATAGGGTTTTGGTTTGGCTATAAAAAAAAAAAAAAAGTAATTCACAGCTGATATCAAAGTCAAGTGGAAACTATTGCCTGTGACCAAAAATCCATTACCACAATAGCAATTATTAGATGCAGTTTCATAATGCTCATGTTGTGCAACTAACACAGGATTTCCGGATCAGATCAACATGGCGGCTTTATTACAAAAACAGCGCCAACCCTGGCTGCAGGTTGTGTGCAGTATTGCAGCTTATCTCCATTTATTTCAATGAAGTGAAGCTGTAAACTGAGCCACCCACTACACAATGGTTAGAGTTGTGCTTACTTTCGGCGTTGAAGCTACATTGGGAACAGTTGATCCACGGGGTTGTAAGGTGTTGGAGCCCTGCTGATCTGACAATGAGGCTCTATCATGCAGATAGGCCATCTGTATAAAATCCTGGAAGACCCCTTTAATCTCTTTACCAGGGATCTTAACGTTAACCCATTTACTGCATTAGGCCACCAAGGATACTTACATTAACCCCTTCACTGTCCTAGACCACTAGAGATACTGATAGTAGTCCCTTGACTGTCCTACCACTATGAATACTGATATGAACCCCATCACTGCTCTAGACCACCTGGGATTAATTCATGAATTCCTTTATTATCCATAACTACCACAGACACTTAAATTAACCCCTTTGCTGTCCTGGACCACAGGAAATGCTGACACATTAACTGCCTTAGGCAGCAATTTCTTCCGGCCGATCCTCGGCATATTTGCCAAAATGCGGCCAGATCTCCGCCAGTTCCCATTATAGTGAATGGGCCCGGAAAGAGCCTTACAAACCTCCGGCAGTGCCGGAGTGCACAGAGCTCCAGCAGGCTGTTCCCTGCCGGAACAGCCTTCCGGATCCCTAACTCTAGTCTGCAACTAGCCTAAAACCACCAGGCATACAGATATTGACCCTTTCATTTCCCTAGACTGCTAGATATGCTGATATTAGCTCCTTCACAGCCCAGGGCCCCCAGGAATGCAGGCAATTACTTTCACTGCACTAGACTGGGATTTTTCTTACTACTATTTGTCTATATATCTAGTTTTATAGCTAAATTACTAGGGTGCTATATGTCAATATTCATTTGATGCATCGCATTGTATTGCCTCCCTTAGAGGGAGCAGCATACAAGCCCCATGCCATCGCGTCTGCTGAAGACAGGGGCATAATTATTCCTCTCCTTGCTGCATGCACAGATGAGTTGGATTCGGGAGTGCCAGGGAGAGGAACCGTTCTGGCCCTATCCACGGGGGAAGTGATGTCCCATCCATAGCCCAGGCCAGAAACCTCGTAGAGGACACAAAACTCACCTATAGGAGTAAGTTTGTAATATACTTACGATCCTGAAGTTGTGTGGAGTCTTCTGAAACTTCTGAAGACGTCACGTCCTTTACCAGATTTCCATCCTGGGCCATGGACATGCTGTCATTTCTGTTGTGGATGGTGCCAGAACTACTACTCTCCCTGGAGCATGAGCAGAGGTGGTGGGGTTTAAGAGTTTGCACAGTTCTGGCTCCATCCACAGAAGTGATATCCTGTCCACAGCTCAAGCCTGAAACCTGGTAAAGGACTTGACATGGGTGGAAGCTAAATTTTCAGAGAAGGAGCGTCACGGGCCCAGGTTCCCGAGAGGCCGTTCCACATACCTTTCGAATAATAAGTATATATGTTTTTTAAGTTTCTCCTACAGGCAAGTTATGTCTATTGAAGATGGGTTTGCAGGATCTGCTGGGTTCCAGAGAATCTATTTAATATTGTACATCTTCTTGGTATTGGTTCAATGTGGGTCAGGGAGACCTAGCATGAGTGTGGAACAAAAATTTAAAACATGATATTACATGTCTAAGATATGCAAGTGTATATTCAAAACTGTCCCCAAAATCTAGTCCATGCCTTGAAGGCCATTTGCAGAAGCTAGTCTGGGTTGTCTATTTATTTACACTGGGGGTAATAGAACAGAAGAACATACTTCCACGTACACAAGCATTTCATTAAAGGAGACTGTGTATGGCTTGGCCGCTGTTTGTGGAACCAGAAAAAGCTATGTAGGGCTTTGCTGCTTTCAACAAAAATTTACCTGCCGCTTCCAGCTCCCTGTCTATGAATTACACGCTCGGGTTTGTTAGAAAACCGCCTTCATTTATGAAGAAAACTTTGGCACGAGAGGGAAACTTTGTGCTCCCCGGGGCCTGGAAAAGCAAAGACTTATTATTTCAGTGTAGGCGAGAGGGATATTTTAGCTCCAAACCGCAGAGGAGGGGTGAAGACGGGGGAAGGGGGGAATCGGACTCAACTGGACAGTTGGTGGAAGAGGACAGAGCCCAAATTAACACTTTGGCCACCAGCTGCCTATTCGCTAGTCGTCAATATTGATTAAAGACTGAAATACTTAGAACTTTGCATTACATTGTGGGCTTCTTAAAAATTAGTGTTATAAATCCTCATATTTCCTGAAAGTTCTTAGAAGATAGGATTAAAGAAGCAACAGTTCCTTCATAGTTGACACCTAATATACGAGCAGCAGAAAACCGTCTTGAGGTTTATTTAAAAAGAGTCTTCATAAAGTTGAGTGACTTTGTACATACTTTGCTTCAAGGGTTGGGTGGAACACAGGTAGCATGACAGTAGAGAGAGAGTAAGAGAGATGCCAGCAATGCTTCACTCTTTCTTCTGTAGGACCTATTATTGTTGAAGGACCTGCATGGTCGCATGGCCAGGTCCTCAAGCCACAGAATGAAAATGCAAAGCTACACAGAGGAGACTGTGAGCTGTTTTATGAACAGTAAGTGCCTGATATGGAGTCTGTATTTTTTTGTGGAGTCGGGTCTGTGATCTGTTTTTTATAGAGTTTCTTCTTATGGGGTCTAATTTGAGATATGTATGATATATATATATATATATATGTTTTTTTGGGATCTGCACTTATTCAGCTAGGGTCTATATTTATTAAAGGGATCTGGTCTGTGGGGTCTTTATTTATTTAGGGGGTCTGTATTCAATGGTCTGGTTTGATGTTCTTTTTACTTGGTGTCATGCGGTCTGCTATTATTTTAGGGGTTCTGGATACTGTTGTATGGATATACAAATGTACGTTGAAGCTTTCCCAATGCACACACTAAACTCTATGGGGGTATTATTACTAGGTGGGCAGTCTCAGGGAGCACTAAGAGGATCGCTCTTACAGTGTGGGGTCTAAGGCGTCAATATTTCTGTGGTGCACAAATTAGGGCATTTTAGCTGTGTAATTTAAACACTGTTACCATGTACGGCAATATAAAGGCATTATCACTGGGGCACAGTTTGTGTCACTATTACTCTATTACTGTCTAAATATTTCACATTATTATTTTATACAATGCTGCCTGGCACTATTATTTTGCGATCACTATCTGTTACACATATTTATTTCTGTGCAGTATTTAGGGGCACTTTGCATTACAGCAGGTACATTAATAGGGCAGCTACAGTCAGGGCATCGAGGGTGGCAGTAGCATGGGGAATAAGTGGGCAAGGGATCTTTGAAAAGCAAAGAACCAAAAAGTTGTGGCTGGAAGAAGTCATCATGGCAGTCTGAACTGGGTAGAGAAGAAAAGTGAGAGAATTAAAGAAGTTTTCTCATTAATGTGCCTAAAAAATGGCCTGTAAATAGTATTGTTTTAGAGTGTTTTAGTGACCGTGAAAACATCTAAAAATAATGCATAAAGTTCAGAGGGTGGAAGGTACTCCCTTGGCCTGTCAATGTGTTAAAATGGCCCTGAAGGGGCAGAATGATAGCAATTATATTCTTATATATAGGAAGCAGCATTATAGCAGTCGTGTTCTTGTACATAGGAGCAGTATTATAGTAGTTATATTCTTGTATATAGGAGCAGTATTATAGTAGTTATATTCTTGTACATAGGAGCAGTATTATAGTAGTTATATTCTTGTACATAGGAGCAGTATTATAGTAGTTATATTCTTGTACATAGGAGCAGTATTATAGTAGTTATATTCTTGTACATAGGGGCAGTATTATAGCAGTTATATTCTTGTACATAGGAGGCAGTATTATAGTAGTTATATTCTTGTACATAGGAGCAGTATTATAGTAGTCATATTCCTGTAAATAGGAGCATTATTATAGTAGTTATATTCTTGTACATAGGAGCAGTATTATAGTAGTTATATTCTTGTACATAGGAGCAGTATTATAGTAGTTATATTCTTGTACATAGGAGCAGTATCATAGTAGTTATATTCTTGTACATAGGAGCAGTATTATAGTAGTTATATTCTTGTACATAGAAGGCAGTATTATAGTAGTTATATTCTTGTACATAGGAGCAGTATTATAGTAGTTATATTCTTGTACATAGGAGCAGTATTATAGTAGTTATATTCTTGTACATAGGGGGCAGTATTATAGTAGTTATATTCTTGTACATAGGGGGCAGTATTATAGTAGTTATATTCTTGTACATAGGAGCAGTATTATATTAGTTATATTCTTGTACATAGGAGGCAGTATTATAGTAGTTATATTCTTGTACATAGGAGGCAGTATTATAGTAGTTATATTCTTGTACATAGGAGGCAGTATTATAGTAGTTATATTCTTGTACATAGGAGCAGTATTATAGTAGTTATAGTCTTGTACATAGGAGCAGTATTATAGTAGTTATATTCTTGTACATAGGAGGCAGTATTATAGTAGTTATATTCTTGTACATAGGAGCAGTATTATAGTAGTTATATCTGTACATAGGAGCAGTATTATAGTAGTTATATCTGTACATAGGAGCAGTATTATAGTAGTTATATTCTTGTACATAG